>NC_044244.1:185823068-186126098 GCF_003957555.1 Calypte anna | reverse complement strand
TTAGAAACATTGCAGCTTATGTTTTGATGCAAGAGTTCACCATCTCTCTGCTAGACATATTGTTCCACTTGTTTTACTGTTACCAAAAGATTTTTGTTCATAAAAGACAACAGCTGGACAATATTTTATTTCAACATGCATGCACAGTCATAAAATGAGAGGTGCATTGAAGATTGTATCTGCACACATACAGAGAACCACTAGAGGCCATCACATACCTCTCTGTATAAACACAAATACATTTCAATTAATGCATAATATTGACACAGAGACACCTGTGAATGTCCACAAAGGTAGAATGTCCACAGCTGGTATCTCAGAAATGAAATGACAAAAGGAAAGGGCAGAATCTAAATGGACATATAAAAATAAAATATTTTGGTGGTTTTTAAGAGATGAAAACAAGACATTTGTAAAACAGTGTTTCAGGGATTAAAGCTATAAGTAATGCAACTAGTTTTACTTTATCTGCAGCTATGAGAGGAGGAGAGGCATTTTCCTTTCATGACAAGAGCAAGAGATTCCACTGCAGCTTGTTTTTCACAGACTTACTGCATAATCCAGTGTCTGTATGTATCTTGGTCACCAGGTAACATTAACAGAATCATTTCTTTCACAGAACTAAGAATTAAACAGTATGCCTTTGACCTCAAATGTGTTCGAAGGCTCACAGCAGGTTTCTAGTTTCTTGCATCTATTACAACAAATTCCCTGGCATAATTTGTCACATCCATTTGTTTACCAAGGAGAACATATTAAGATACAATTAAAATGAAAGCTTAAATGTAACCATGGAGTAGTATTTGTATTTTCTAATGAATTTATAACAAGGAGAAGTATTTGTATTTTCTACCGTCTCTCACAGCATCCTTGTAGATAAGTTGATCAAATATGGGTTTGGTGATCAGGAAGTGAGGTGGATCAGGAACTGGTTGAAAGGAAGGAGTCAGAGAGTTGTAGTCAATGGGGCAGAATCTGGTTGGAGGTGTGTGACTAGTGGAGTCCCTCAGGGGTCGGTGCTGGGACCGGTGTTGTTTAATATCTTCATCAACGACTTGGATGAGGGTATAGAATGTACCCTCAGCAAGTTTGCTGATGACACTAAGCTGGGAGGAGTGGCTGACACACCAGAAGGCTGTGCTGCCATTCAGAGAGACTTAGACAGGCTGGAGAGTTGGGCAGGGAGAAACATGATGAAATTCAACAAGGGGAAGTGTAGAGTCTTGCATTTGGGGAAGAACAACATGATGTCCCAGTATAGGTTGGGGGCTGACCTGCTGGGGAGCAGTGTAGGTGAAAGAGACCTGGGGGTCCTGGTTGACAAGAAGATGACCATGAGCCAACAATGTGCCCTTGTGGCCAAGAAGGCCAATGGCATCCTGGGGTGCATTAGAAAGGGTGTGGTTAGTAGGTCAAGAGAGGTTCTCCTCCCCCTCTATTCTGCATTGGTGAGGCCGCACCTGGAGTATTGTGTCCAGTTCTGGGGCCCTCAGTTCAAGAAGGACAGGGAAGTGCTTGAAAGAGTCCAGCGCAGAGCTACTAAGATGATTAAGGGAGTGGAACATCTCCCTTATGAGGAAAGGCTGAGGGAGCTGGGTCTCTTTAGTTTGGAGAAAAGGAGACTGAGGGGTGACCTCATCAATGTTTTCAAATATGTAAGGGGTGAGTGTCAGGGAGATGGAGTTAGGCTCTTCTCAGTAGTGACCAGTGATAGGACAAGGGGTAATGGGTGTAAATTGGAGCATAGGAGGTTCAAGTTGAATATTCGAAAAAATTTTTTTACTGTAAGGGTGACAGAGCCCTGGAACAGGCTGCCCAGGGAGGTTGTGGAGTCTCCTTCACTGGAGACATTCAAAACCCGTCTGGACACGTTCCTATGTGATGTACTCTAGGTGGCCCTGCTCTGGCAGGGGGGGTTGGACTAGATGATCTTTCGAGGTCCCTTCCAACCCCTAGGATTCTGTGATTCTGTGATTCTGTGATAATGCAATCACACTGTCTTTCTGTTTGATCCCATTAAAGTTAGCAGGACTGCCTTTGACTTCAGAGGGAGACTTTTCTACTTGTTTGCATTAGTACATTCTCCTCTCTGGTTATTTTTTTCATATCTGAATTACTATAATGCCTAGAGACCACCTTCTGTGGACAGAGTTTCCACTGTGTCAGGCATGAACATGATCTAATGATTAGGATGTAAATATTAATATGTTTGTCTGAGTTACAGTTTCCTTCAGTGATGGCATAATTGTTATTCTCCTCTAACAGGACTATGTCAAACATATGCTTTAGACTCCTCTTTGATGTCCTGTTGTTTTCTATTCCCTCACCCATGATTCTTGTATTGAAATGAAGAAGAATTCTACCACAGAAAGACTGATTAGGAAAACCAGCTAGTTTTTCTCTACAGTAGGTTCTGGATTGTGGCATTCAGTCTTTAGGTAGAGCTCATGACAATCCACTTAATACTCAACACTGAGAAGCAGGAGGCATCAGATTGCATTGCTATATTAATGCAAGTGGCCTTCTCCCATTCAGTGTTCATGTCTCTAGCTGTCCAGGAATGTCTCAGCCCATCCACAGCTTACCGTATGATTACTGTGGTGGTTCATTTAATGCAATGATGTCTGAGATACACATAACTGAGCTATTTAGTCCTATTAGTGATTAGATGGACTCAAACCAGGGTGCTTTTCTTTTTTTTTTTTTTTTTTTTTTTTTTTTTTTGTTTAATAATAATAATATAGGTATGTAGAAAATATACCCTCTGGTTCTTTAAGTTTGCACAAAATTCGCCCAGCTTCCTAACAAACCAACTCTATAAATTGGCTCCATCTAAGAAACTTCTACTGTGTAAATATCATTTGCATCAAAGAGACATTGCTTACCAAAAAGCTTCCAGTGACACTATTAGCACTGCTCACATGAGTCACTTCTCAGTGCTGGGAGAACACTAGGAGAGGATATAGCTCTTCAGTATAGATAGATAAGACTGCCAGAATATGGAAGCAAATTTTATTTATATTTTGCACAATGACAATATAACCTCGTAGAAGCAGTCAGATATTATGAACCTGAGGTTTTTTCTTAATTCCTGTTAAGGCAGATTTTAATATGCCTTATACTCCACAGAGAGGCAAGAAAAGAAGTGTCTGCAGAACAGAATGCTTCTCAGGATCAGCAATTTGGTCCAGGACCGGCATCTTTAATTTTAGTTTGACTCATATTCCATTAAATGCTGACAAGTATATTAATGCATTTGTGAGGCTCATCCTCCTCATGATAATGATGATGAGGGTCAAGGCTTTTCATAGTGGCAGACAACTTTATGACATCCAGCCTTCCTGTGTCTACACTAAAGTTGCATAAGGATTGAGGCATCAAGGATATTTGCTGAGCTTGCAGAGTTGGTTAAAATACCAGGTTAGTTTGACTGTGTTAACCTTACAGCTCAATCAATTTAGAGTATGCTGACAAAATTTTCCTACCACTGTATATACTGGCTATGCTATGCTCATATTAAGCCCACTTATGTCTCCAAAGAGACTTGCAGTTAGCACTGTTTCGTAGTTAGGTCTTCGAGACACATACTTGCATTGCTCCTTTCAGTAAGTACAAGGTCTGTCCAAGTTCTTGGTTGTTCCAAGTCTATTTTTAATGCCTCCTCCACCCTCTTCCTGTTAAGAAAATGTTACCTTCACAGGACTGGGAAAATCTAGCCTTGCAATTAGCTCTTGTCACTCATAGAAGGATCAGATTGCTTACAAATTGCCTTCTGGATACACTAATATCAGCTTGAAAAGCAACTTTTTGCTCCTGCTTCCTGCTGGAAGTTACTACAGCTCCAGTCAATTGTTCTGTCACTTTCTATTCTGATTCAATTAAAAAAAAAAAAAAGGGAGGGGAGAGGAGAGAAGACAAAAAAACCCAAAAAACCAAAAAAACAAACACCAGTAAACACTAGAATTCTGCATTTAAATATTCTGAGCAGTTTTATTTCTTTACTGGTTAGTGAGCTAGCATACTTGGTAAGGTCTGCAAGGGGAAGTAACCAGCAACATGCAGCTGTGAGGGTGAGTAACCTCTTAAGTCATGCATCTAAAACAAGAGGAAGACATGTGAAGCTCCTACTCAGCTTGTTTCAAGGTCCTAAGTGCACCCATATGATGAAAAATGTCCTCTTAATCTTCAGTATCATACTCAGTCCCTTCATTTGCTGTCAGGTTTGAGCAATAAAAAATGATATCCTTCTGTACCATTTTGGCACAGGAGTTAAACTAATAAAAATTCAGATAAATATCTGTCCTACCCTTCCATAAAGTAAAAATGTATTAGGAATCTATTCTGGTAAGCTTGCCTTATCCATTTGTCTTTTGTTTTGCTTAAAGATTTGTATTTTCTCACCTGTTCATTGCATTTTTTATTTCTGACTGCTTCAGGGGCAGCACAGAGTTTTTGTTGCTTTTTCTCTTGCTTTTTGTTTAAAGTTCTTTGTTTGTGGTTTTTTTTGTTTTTTGTTTGTTGTTTTGGTTTTTTTATTCTTTCATTTTATGTCAGTCTGTTTGATTAGAAGTTCTTTCTCTTTGTGTGCTCATTCTGTTGCTTACTGTGGTTTGCTTTGTGGTATCAGGTTTTTGTTTTAAATATCCTCCTTTATGTCTCTATAACCTGGTACTATTTTAATTAGGCTGACTTCTCTTACAAAGTTCATAACTTACCCCAGGAATTAGGGCATGTAGGTGGAAGTCATATTAATTTTATCTGGTGTAGGCAGCAGGCATCTCACCTCTTGAGGTTTCAGAAGCCTCAGTTCTATTCATTTGCTTTGTGTGTTAACTAAACGTGGTTGCAGAATAAGCAGTGCAGCCATGCACCAAGCACAGCACTGATAAGAGCTAAACAACAAGGAGCATTAGACATTTCACCCAGGCCTGAACATCCAGCAAGCTCAGGCCACCACTGATGGGCTTATTTGGTGAAGAGGTCTGAAAATAATTGCCCAAAGAATTGTTTTCCTTTATATATTATTGCATCAGCTTGGGAAATTACTTAGGAAATAAAAAAAAGCAGCATCTTAAGGCTATTTTAGAAGGAAGGCTTTCAACTCATTATTCCTGCTACCCACGAAGATGCATTCTGTATTTCAGGAGCAGAATATTTTACAAGATTTACACTACGTGTCAGTCCTCTTTACACAGAAGCACTATCAGTTTGATTTTTGGTGGCTTCTGTTATTTGTTAAATTCACAAAAAGATCACTGTTCAAAGGAGTCACCCAACCTAACACAGATAACATTAGATATGATTAATGATTAATACACATCCTGAATGTGTTCAGTAGACTTGTTATGTTCTCTTAAAACAACAGATCTCTGCATCTATGTGAACCTATTTGGGAAAAGTCAGAATAACCATACCTGCAACAAATCACTGTACACAGTTGGTCTGGATTATTATCAAGTATATTTCCTAGCAAATGGATGAACACACTGTTTTAGAGACTATGTGTAGAAGTCACTACCAGATGCAGAAACCAGGCAGGCATCTTTATGATAAGGAAATATTTGGCCTGTGCACTGAACTGAAAGGTAGGGGCAGCATGACAGCAGGCACAGAACTGTCAGGAGTTAAAGAAGATAATTAAGAAATAGTCTTAGAGAAAGTACCAAGAAACTTTGAGGGGTGGAATGGATGAACAGTTGTTCTCCTTGAAATGCAGAGCATGAAAATGATGACAGAGGAACAAGAAAAGCTTGTAAACTACCAAGGAAGAAAACTTATTTTGTAAGACATTGTAAGACATGAGGGAAATGGAAAAGGATGAAGTGAAAGATTAAGAGTCCAGAAAAGATCTACACAATGAGGAAGAAGACCAAAATATGAAAAGATGAGAAAGGACTTTATCTGGAGAAGTCAAAATTATAGTACTAATGCAAAACAAAAGACACAAGTTCAAAGTCCTGTATCTACAAAATTCAGAACAAAGGAATAAAGCTGAAAACTTATACAAATTACACAAATTTATTGTACCAAATTTACCCTTGAAGTCAATGAAGACGTGAAGGACTGAATTCAGCTCAGTATGGTTATTACTTTATAAATAATAAATGATAATGATAATTATAGTATTGATCTACCTTTTACATATAACTGTTTTATTTATATTGTTTTCATTGAATGCCTCAGGAGAGCCCAATGCTTTATATTTTCTATTCTGAAGACTGATTTGAAATCTGGAAATTGAGATTTTTCATGCAAATTTTAAGAAAATGTTGGAAAGTTATCACTTTAACATGGACAGCAGAAACAATATGGTTCTTTGTTATACATAATACTGGTTAAAAGGTTCAGTAACCATGAGACTGGTGTTTGCCTATGTTTTGCAGGGTCTTGGTTTTCGTAAGATACATGGTATTTGGATTTGTAGCAAATATGAGGAACAAATATGTGTCTGGCTCAGAGTAAACATAAGGAACACAGGTATTTATTATTTTCTTACTGAATGAGTAACAAGGTTGGTAGGATGTGGTAGAATGTTTGATATGTGTATAATACACGTCACAAAATTATATGAAACTTCCTTGGGGGCTGGTGTCATAGCTGTATTTGAATTGATATGTAGCTGATATGACAAAACCATATCAGAAATAAAAGAAAAAGGAAAAAAAAAAAAAAAGAGAGAGAGAGAAAGAAGCAAAGAGAATGGTGAATTACATGTATCTGAATCTCCACTTATGCTTTTCTAGCCCAGAATTTTGTGTGCAGGTGTTCTCAGCTGGGGTTATGATTCCAGTTTTTACTTAGAAAGTGTCTTGACTTTTATCTATCAACTTCTACCTCACCTCATCATTCAGCCCCTTTAAGGGAATATTTCCATTTGAATTGCTGACACATAAATAGATGAAACAGATGGCTTTTTAACTGTGATTCCCAGCACACAAATAAGGTGTTAGAAATAAAAAGAAAAATCTGTGTATATATGTATATATATGCATGTTGTATATGTATGTTATATATATATATATATACATATTGGTACAATGTTTTGATTTCTTGACTGGTGAAAAGATATTCTGTACAGTTACCTCTGATCTTCTGTTGCAGCCCACTGGCATGGGAACTTTGCTGGATGTGTTACCAGGAAGTTTTTAATCCAAATCTGCCCTATTTATGGAAATGTTTTTATTCAGAAAACAAGGCAGGTAAGCATACAAATGTACAAGCTAATACTTTATGATCCCAGACTAAAGGCCAGTCCTGAACTAATAAAAGTATCAGTCATGACCTAATGTTGAACACCTTCATGTTACAATAATGTTTTTATCAATTATAATAGATTCTTACCATCTTAACTCTTGTGCCTGGCAGGGTCATGGAACAGATCATCCTCAGTGCAATCACACAGCACCTGCAGGATGGGCAAGGGATCAGACCCAGCCAGCACGGTTTTAGGAAGGGCAGGTCATGCCTGACCAACCTGATCTCCTTTTATGATCAGGTGACCCGACTGGTGGATGAGGGGAGGGCTGTGGATGTGGTCTACCTAGACTTCAGCAAAGCCTTTGACACCGTCTCCCACAGCATCCTCCTGAAAAAACTGTCAGCCCGCAGCTTGGACAGGAGCACCCTGTGCTGGGTTAGGAACTGGCTGGAGGGCCGGGCCCAGAGAGTGGTGGTGAACGGGGCTGCATCCAGTTGGCGGCCGGTCACTAGTGGTGTCCCCCAGGGATCAGTGTTGGGCCCAGTTCTGTTCAACATCTTCATTGATGATTTAGATGAGGGGATTGAGTCCATCATCAGCAAATTCGCAGACGACACTAAGCTGGGGGGAGTGTTGATCAACTAGAAGGCAGGAGGGCTCTGCAGAGGGACCTGGACAGACTGGAGAATTGGGCTGATTCCAACGGGATGAGGTTTAACACGGCCAAGTGCCGGGTCCTGCACTTTGGCCACAACAACCCCATGCAGCGCTACAGGCTGGGCACAGAGTGGCTGGAGAGCAGCCAGGCAGAAAAGGACCTGGGAGTCTGGATCGACAAGAAGCTGAACATGAGCCAGCAGTGTGCCCAGGTGGCCAAGAAAGCCAATGGCATCCTGGCCTGTATCCGGAACAGCATTGCCAGCAGGTCCAAGGAAGTGATTCTGCCCCTGTACTCAGCCCTGGTGAGGCCACACCTTGAGTACTGTGTCCAGTTCTGGGCCCCCCAGTTCAGGAAGGATATCGAGGTCCTGGAGCAGGTCCAAAGGAGGGCAACCAGGCTGGTGAAGGGATTCGAGCATAGACCCTACGAGGAGAGGCTGAGAGAACTGGGGTTGTTCAGCCTAAAGAAGAGGCGGCTCAGGGGAGACCTCATCGCTCTCTACAACTACCTGAAAGGAGGGTGTAGCCAGGTGGGGGCTGGGCTCTTTTACCAAACGACTTTCAACAAGACAAGAGGGCATGGTCTTAAGTTGTGCCAGGGGAAGTTTAGGTTAGATATTAGAAAGAATTTCTTTACGGAAAGAGTGATCCGGCATTGGAATGGGCTGCCCACTGAAGTGGTGGATTCTCCGTCCCTGGAGATATTTAAAAAAAGACTGGATGTGGCACTCAGTGCCATGGTCTAGCAACCGCAACGGTGGTTCAAGGGTTGGACTCGATGATCTCTGAGGTCCCTTCCAACCCAGCCAATTCTATGATTCTATGATTCTATGACCCTTACGATTGATTATAACTATTGCATTGAATGAGTTCAGAAGCTATGTTTCTGGCTTTAAAAAGACTACTTTGTTACTCTTGGTGTGGTAGTAGTACTCAAATTGGCTCAGAAAGGTATTATGACAAGAATTACTCTGGTCCTGTATCACTTATACATAAATATATTTTAACTTCTAAGCACAAAGGCAAAAATATAGTTTCACAGTCCCTGTTCCAGCATTAGGGAACTTGACACGTAGAGCCTTGTAGTAATCCTCAGTGTCACACTAAAAGTCTGAGGCCAACTCAGTCCTGAATACACATCTGACAGGAATACACATGCTGACTCCTGGTCTGGTAATTTAACTATCAAGTTTAATAACTGATATATAATTTAAAAATGTAAATAGGGTTGTTCATTAAAGGACCCCTTAAATATAAATTACACTATTAGAGAAAATATTTTTGACATAGGAAAACATATTCCAACCCTTTTGTCTCACATTTAAAAGACATAAAAACATGATTTGTTATGGTCTTCTGCATCTCAAATGATAGCTGTGATTTCTGATCCCTTGCAGTAGAATATATGGGGGCTGAAGTACAAGAGGAAACAAATGTGACTATCTGAGGAGAGCAGCTTTGTTATAATAAAGCTTACATATTATTAGTTCTGTTATGAAAAATCTTCCATATTATTATAAAGATCAAAGGCCTCTCAAAAATGTGGTAAATATACCTAGGAAGGGTCTTTCTAGTTCTGCGTTTCTTTAAAGGTTTGACACACAGAAGTAAACAACCAGCCACTTTCTTCCTGGACCAAATTTCTGTTTTCAGACCTGGCTATGAAATTTAATTGGTGTTGAGGGGAATGATTCAGCTAGATTAAGCTGGTCCCAGTAAACAGTGTCTACTGAGGCAACATGGGAGAAGTGTTGTAGTGCACTGGGGAAGCATGGGAACAGAGCAGGAAAAGAAAGGAAGTCCCACAGTGGTATGTTGCCTTCTTCAAAGAAGTAAAAATGTTGAATTGTTGATACTACATGTGTTTCTGAAGTGAATGCAAAATTGTTATTGATGTCCTCCAACAGTGACTGGAGGCTTCATCTAAGACTGGGATCCTCATTATTAAACCAACACATAGCAAGATGTTCCACTCTCCAGAGCTCACAGTCTAGAGACAGACTGGTAATGGTAAAATAAACAAGAACTTAAAGAAGTGAGGCAGTAAAATATCAAAGCAGAGGTTTGTAGAAACAACACCAGAATATCCTCATGATTAAAAGTAAAGCTGTCGCTAGCACTTCAAAGGCTTCTGATTCTGTGAATATTCCCACTACTTGTTTTCAAACATGTTATGCTTTGGGATATTTTCTCTGTTTTCTTTCTTTCTCTCTCTCTGTGCATCTGTATCTAATTACAACTTCAATATTCCTCATAGCGTAGCAGGCTAGCATATTATATCTGTTCCACACATGGGTAAATGTTTTACAAACACAAATAAACTGCTTATAGGTTGCTTATAGTATTATGTCAAGCCTCTATGACAGCTTCTCATACAAAAGTATTTAGACTGTTGCAGTACAAACTGTCTTATATAAACCTCAATTATCAGCATTTGACCATAATCTTATTACCATGTTCTGTATGTATATACAGTATGAACTAAAACTAGCAAGATGATTTAGGCATTTAGTTCCAACCTCACCTTCACTGTCTACTCTCCACTATATTCCAATGAAAACAGCATGTTCTCAAACTTCTGCTCAGTGACCATGTAGATTTACTGGTTATGAAAATCTATAGTGCCTCAGGCTTCTTCTTTTGCTCCCTGACTGCTGCAAGTGCCATGTCTGTTCAGCAGAATAGTTCCTTGCTTTCTCAGTGTATCCATTTGTATGTCACAATTTCCCCAGGGAAATAAAAAGTATATTTTTCTGAAAACATAGCTCAGGACTTCTCTGAAAGTCCTGAAACTTGAGTAAACCTCATTCGACTCTTCAGCATTGGTAAAAATGAGTGCCTTGTCTTGCTGTACGTATTACTTGTCTTTCTTACATGTCAAATTTCTAAGTAAATCCTTGATTTTCAGCTCAAAAAGTCTTGGGGGGATGCACTTAACCTCACCAACTTTTTTTTTCAAAGTTCAACACAGTTTTCATGAATCTCTTATCATTAGCAAAAGTCTGTAGATTTGATCCCCCACCCACTGGATTTAGAAGAAAACAAAACAAAATAAACAAACAAGAACCCAAACCAAACCAAAAAAAACCCCCAAACCTTATTCCTGCTGGTTTGAACAAGAGTGGAATCCTACTTACAAGGAACTTATAAGGAACTTACTTACAAGGAACATAAGAAAGAAACTTACAGGGAACATAAGACTGAGAAGGACCTTCTGAATTATGAAAATTAGCTGCTAATATTGCAGTCAGACAAGTCATATAATCTCATGCATAAAATTATTACATTCTGATGGGGTTGTTTGCTTTCCTTCACAATATCAGCAACACGGCTATCCAGAACATTATTTTATCAACTGCTGAAAGCTCTTTCAAAAGCTGGTTTTCACTGAGCTCACTGAAAGACAGACACCATTTTTTGGATCCACAGATTCCCCAAAAAATCATATATAATTGATGAAAACAACAGGATGTTGAACTAACAGTTCGGCTTTGATGCATTTTTGTTTAAAAAAAAATTCATGGTTATACTGCCATGGTTATAACTGCCATGGTTATACCTGTCTATCTTCTGTCTTGATGTACTTTAATGCCAGAATATCAGTTTGTCTGAAAGGCATGGGAAAAGTCATGTTACTAAAACTCCTAACCCAATCTTAATTTCAAATACAACTTTCTGGAAGGCTGTCAGTGTTAACCCACTCAAGAAAGTGCATTCAAAACAAATAATCTGATAAATACCATACTTCTCTGACAACAGGTTACCATCAGATTGGTTTTTTTTTTTGGTATTAAAAAAAGCTCTACCTGATTTGAAAGCAAGATTTTCCAGCCCAGGCACCAAATTCTGCTCCTTTTTCCTTTTCAGTGAAAGGACAGAGATAGTACTGATGATAATACATTTCTTAGCATGTCAAGAAAATGTCTTTTCTGAAGACCTGCTGAGACATGAATGAATTATTTGCTAGATTTTCCAAGCAGAAATGATTTAGCTGTGCTAGCTTAAAATTGTGTTGGTCAAAATAATTCATTGAGGTTATTCTCATGAAGTGAAGCAAACTATAACAAGCTGTATCTGAGCTTGGTATCCCTGATTTTCAGCAGCTGTGTGAACTTCTTCCACTCTTGATAAGCAAATGCCATGAGTGCCATGCAATTATGTAGAAATTCTGCTATAAAACCAATCATATGTGTGCAGTGAAAAAGAGAGGCTGATTAAGGAATAAGGTTTTGCCCATATTTATTTTGACTCTGTCTTTCCTGGCACGTAGTAGCATAATGAGCACATGATGGGGTACGCTACAAATAATGATTATAAGTGGTTTGGCCATTCAGAGCTATTCATCTAATCTCCTTGCTTCCTCAGAGTAGTCTTATCTCTGTTTATTTCTACAAAGATCATTGCTGCAGTTGTATTTTTTAAGGATAAAAACAGGCCTGACACATTAATCTTTAGTTTTAGTCCAGAAACAGCATGGAGTATATGGAAAATGAAAGATATTTTTCTTTGTAGAGTGTTCAGATTATTACTGGGCTTCTTCCCTTTTGCAGAGCACCCACTTTCAATGGCCTGCATATAGATATCCACAAGAAATCTCAATAAAAGACTAAAGAGGAATGCATGTAAGATGTTAAACATGGTAAAGAGGGAAGGAAGGTAAGGGAAAGAAAGCAGAAAAGTGCACTAAATGTACATGATGTGCCCCACACCTGTAGCATTGTCTGCCAAGAGCCAGAGACTTTATCAAAAGATCATGCTTTTAAGTGGAAGGAGGAAGGGCTTGGATCTGTGTGTGTGCTCTAGACCCACATACTATTTCTAGTGCAGGTCACATATATGCTAGATTCAGGTTTCCTGGAGTAAATCTGCTCAGAATTTCATTTAGGATAATTGGCTTCAGTGGATGCTGAACAATCCATGATAATGCCTGTTTCCTTGACATGTGGTAATAAAACTCCTTTCTGTGTATTTCTGAGCAAAGACCTATGTGCTTATCCCAGGGACAAAGATATTATAGAGATATAGCTCTTCTGCTAGAGTTACTCTACTAATATTAGTGAACATGTGGAGTCCCCAGCTAAGCATAATGTTCTAATCACTGGGTCATGAAGGGTTTAATTATGGCTATCATCCATCCCTGACACACTTAGGAAGATTGTGAGTTTCGGTAGACACTGGACTTCTGCTTCACAAGATGTGACCTCTATGCATCCTTTCCCCTGGTGAAAGTGCAAATCTGTATTGCAAAAACTAAAATATTTCCAGCATCCTGTCTTCTGGAGGGTGGTCAGTTCACTTGGTGTACTTTTCAACATATCCAGGCAGAAGAGAAATGGCTGAATTTATGTAGCCAGCAGGAGTAAAACCTCTGTGGGGACTAAACTGTTTTTCCACAGAAACCTCATTACCACTGAGAGGTTGCCTGCACAGTTTTAGCCCTGTCACACAGCAGCAATCAGCTTCTGAAAGGTTCCAATGCTCTTGCAGAGATGTCTGCTTTGATGACCACCCTAGTGCACATGGAGACTCTGGTCTCCCTACATATCCAGAATATCACATTTTTGGAACATGGTGTGGTTTCTGTCATCTCCAAGTTCCCTCTTGTTGGAGATTAGGACATGCAGCTGTAGGGCAGAGGACTTCATGTACCTTCATGTTTCATTCTTACGTGGAGCACATATGTTACTTGGGCACACACCCAGGGAACTGGAAAATGTTTCCCAAAGAAATCCTACCTAGAAAATTACTATAAATAGGACACAAAGTCCCCCAAGGAAACAAGGACTATGTACCAGGTGGCATGTTGTTAGCATCAAATAAAGTCCCTTTTCCTCTCTGTAGAGATGCTGTGCTGCTCTGTCTTGCCATGCCGTGCAACCTCAGTTTAACACTGCAAAAGAGATCCAGGCCAGGCAAGAGGAACCTGTGAGAGCCTGGCAGTCAGCTTGCAGTTGAATTATGCATTTTTATCAATTAATCCCTTTATAGAAAGCAGTTGTTTTGGGTGAGGGTATCAGGTACCACAACAAACAAATAAACCCAGATAACAGTGAATGTGAGAAGTGAGAGGCAGCTGCCTCAGACAGATGGGGAATTTGAGGACACAGCTCTGGAGAAAAGGGCTTTTTGGTTGAGTAGTACAGAATAAGGGTCTTTTTGGGGCAGTACATGGAAAGTCCTCTCCTTCACTGCTGTTGAAATTTAGAAGAGAATATGTGATTTTCTCATGGCCATATTTATTCCACACTGTTCTTTCACTCAAGGACTTTGACTCAGAAACCACACACTGACCTCAATATGGCAATTGAGATAGCTAAACATTGAACAGTAAAATTCTTTGCAACAGATGGTGGATTTCTATGGTAGCAGGATAAAAAGTAAACCTTGCAGATAGTGTGGGTAGAGAACAAAAGCAAATAGAGAATATTGAGGTATTGCTCATATTACCTATAAACTAAATGAAGCTGAATTAAAATATATTTCATTGCAGAAGAAGACTATAGGTCAGGGTCTCTGCTGCTGTAAAGTGGTTTATTCTTACTAATGTCAAACTAGCTTCAGGTCTAAAAGACTACATGTTACATTCATTTACACCTGCTGAATATCTGGACCAACATTTTCATTCACCACATATCATTTCCCTGGAACCAAAGCTTTAAAACCAAATCCTTGAGTTCCTGGCCTGCTCACTTGGATAATTTCCCTGGAAGGTGACCATGGCAAACGTAGAACATTGTTGACAACAATATTTTTTTTTTATACTGTTGCTTCACAGATGTCAGTATGATTTAAAATAAACTCCAGCTGCAACAAGCCCTTCTGCTGATTTCCCTAATGAACAGTGAACTTCCAAAGTGTTTCTACTGACCTTGCATTGAATATGCTTTCAGAAAGTGAAATAGCACCATTTAGAAGTTAAGCTCATTTTACTAACTATGTGAACAGTCTGTCACTTACTGGCAGAGCTCAGACAGCTGTGACAATAAGGGCTAGGCCACACCAACATCATCACAAAGAGGCAGATAACCTATGGGAATTCATAAAATAAAACACCTGAAGTGCTGTAAGTGTGTGTTACGTCTTTTCAGGGAAATTACGGTTGAATGGTCCATCCAGGCTTTGCCATTAGGGGTTTCAACTCTTGAATCTTATTCTCTTTATTAACTCAGACATTTCAGGAAAGTCTTTGAATGAGGGTATACTTACTGTGGATACTGAGCATTTGTGATAGAAACCCAGTTCAGAGACAACTTTTGGCAGTATTACATAAAATGTATGGACAGTCTTCGTTAGTTGAAATGGAAGGAAATAAAAATAAAATAAAATAAAAAACCCCCACAACATCAACAAGCATTGTCCTGCTCCCTGGATATATCACCCCATCAGTAAGAATGAAATCTGTGTTTCACGGTACTGCTATGGTTACAGCTGTAGGCTGAATACATCAAACTGGAAAAAAACAGTATGAGAGAAAAAAAACATACATCATTTATTAGAATTCTTCCTTCCCTAATAATTCCTGATCTGTCTATAAAAACAGTTTCTAAGTTATTTACAACTTATTAGGACTTAATGATTTTAAGACAGGCTCTCCCATCCTGAATCACAGCATAATGGGAACAATCTATTTTATAAATAATGCAATTAAGAACAATATGATTTTTCAAGGGCTAAGTTATTAATTAATAAGAACATAGATATCAGACTTTATTTCTTTTTGTGGTAGTCTTTTAATAGCAAAATGCATCTCCATTACCCACTCAGTCTTACTTTTTCCACATGCTATTGGCATAGGGTAACCGCTGGCATATTCCCTTTTAGCCTCATTTCTTCAGCTGCTTCCTCTGTTTTACAGTCTCCTTTGTCAAAGCTTTAAAAGCGAATATTAGAGATCAGATAAAAACCATAATAACCTCACTTTTGCAATAATGTGCCCACAATGACAAGAACAATATTCTTAACAAATACCTTCACTGCCCCATTTTACCTGCAGCAATTTGACTTTCCTTTATACTTGGATATTGTAAATGATTTGTAGTTGGATGCACAAGTGAAACAGTTTACTGAAACTAATCCCAGCAGTGGGCAGACATATTTGTATAACTCTGGCAATGTTCCTTGCAGTAGTGCAGTAGGTTGTAAACATAGCAGGAAAGCAATCTCTAATTCTCATAATATTCACATATTACACAAAAGAATGCCATCTTTTTTAGTATGAAGGCTTGCAGCCAGAATCTACTTCAGCAGCCCAATTTTCCCACGTGCCAGTAGAAGGATTAATTTCCTGTCAGTATCTGTACCACTACGGTGTTAAGCAAAACAGTCTAAGAAACAAGGTTAAGTGATCTTCCTAAGAATTGCCTGGTTAGTGAATTGCTTCTAGGTTATCTCTGGAAAAAAATGCCTTAGTTTGTATCAGTGTTGTTACTCTATCCACTTTGTTTTTCTATCAAGAGTTTGTCCAAAAATAAATTATTTCACATAACTAAAAGTTACTGTTTACCTCTACCGTGCTTGCAATGGCACATATATACATCTGCAAATTTATATATATCTCTGAAGAAATATAAAGAAATCAATACAAGAGCAAATGCACAGCTAAGGTGTTAAATTATTTAAAACAGTTGTTTCCAAAATGTTTTGAAGAATACATTGAAGTAGGTCTTAGTACTGAAAACTCAGATTGATGTGCAATATATTTTAAATCACAGAATCACAAGATCACAGAATTCCAGGGGTTGGAAGAGACATCTGAAGATCAGCAAATTCAAGCCCCCTGCCAGAGCAGGACAAAATCTAGGGTGGGTCACTGATGCATCCAGGTGGGTCTTAAAAATCTCAGAGAAAAAGACTCCACAGAGTCTCTGGGGATCCTGTTCCAGGTTTCTGTAACCTTTACAGGAAAGAAATTCTTCCTTATGTTGAGGTGGAACTTCTTGTGTTTTATCTTGGGAAAAAAGACCAAAAAAAACCCCGCAGTGTAAATTTGCATGAAATAAATAAATAAACAAACCCCAAACAAAAACTGACAAACAAGAAAGCCAATACAAAAACCAAAAAACAAATGAAACTTCTTACTAAAGAAAAAAATATGTTTTTTTTCTGGGATGCAGTTTGAGTGGCATAAACATAAACCTTGCACTAAGTTTTATATCTAATTATCCAAAGATTGTTATGTATCAAATGGAGAACTTTAGACATCTTTGAAAGCCTCCAGAAGGAGAACCTATCTTAGCACCTAAATGTAAGGAAGCTGAAATTCAGCTTTTGTACTGAGAACAACCAATGGAGCAAACCTGAAGCTTTGATATCTCTCAGACACCCACTGTAATTTTTAACCAAGAGGTATTCTAAACTGGGAGTCCCAAAAAGAAGCAAGATTTCTTCCTAAAGAAGGAGTCGTTAAAGCAGCCCAATGGTGGCAGATTATACTTAACAGCAGCAAGAAATCTCTGAACTTTCAAAGAGCTGCCAAGAGGGATCTGAAAAAAACTGAAAAGGAGTAAAAAAACCCCCACTCAATAGAGCAAATACTCATTACAGTACTTAGCTATAGAGTTGAAAGACTGTGAAAAAGCACAATGTTTTCAAAACTCACTTTTGCCTTCTTTTTATGAATCTCTTATGAAGCAGTTGTTATTACAGCATGGTTATTTAGATGATTCAAGCATGATACTGAAATAGTTATGCTATCCTCATAAAACATGAGATATGACTGGAGGTACCTCATAGATAGTTGCTAATGGGGATTCATTTTTATATGTTTCCCTGAATTTTGTCCAGTTTTTTTCCTCCTACAAACCTGTATTCTAAACCTTGCTGTTTCTCCAGAAAAATTGTCTGAAGCTTCTAATTTCTAACTTTTTCTTAAACCAAAGTTTTTTTAAATATGCATTTTTCCTCTTGAGGTTTGTACAAGGTGGATGCTGTGAGAATCTTGTCAGATTTCAAATACCTTCTGTTTTTGAAAGAGACTCCCTTTGAACTGCATTGCTTTTTCTCATACTAATCATGCAGTGAGGTTATCTGCATGCATGGACAAAAAATACATTTAAAGAAAAGAGAGAAATTTTAGTCAATAGTTTTCCTTTAAAAAAACCATCATCAACAACAAAAAAAAAACCTAAGGAAAAAACCTCTTTCCAGATTCTTCAAACAAATATAAGCCTGATTCTTCACTGATTCTTCATTCTCATGTGCCTGTGGCTTCATGAAAAGTTGCCTATGTCAGACAAGCTGGTTTAAGATGCTGTTTGCCACTACTCTCAGCCAATTATTCTTAACCCTGTGCAGCTCTTTGGCACTGCTTAATTGTGCCAATACAATTGATTCAGGACATATAGTGTAAGTGAAGTGGTCTAAATTAGAAATAAAAATCAGAACATGGACCAGTGATTCCATCAAAACCATGGGGGGAGGGGTGCTATGGGTGCTTCAGGGGTGCACCGCTATTACAGCATTATTGACATTCTTTGAATCATCAGTTTAATTTACTTTGTTATTAGAATGCTACTTTGAACAATCTTGTGGTACCAGCAGTGAACCTGGCAGTTTGGCTTTTCTGATATATGTCTATTCCAAGAATTAACTTCCATAAAAGAGAAAAATCTACCATGACAGTCAAATGGTCTCTGCTTGAGAAAATGTTTTGTTCCTTTGAAATATGTTTTACATTTCAGCAAAATTTCAATGGAACATTTAACCTAAGGAGATTCACTTAGATTGAAGAAGCTCTGCTGTCTTTCTGCATGAGTATCAAGCAATAAGGCATGGACACCCCCTGTGTATTCTCCTGGTAGGAGGCCCATGGAAATTGCTGCTTTTGATTCTATCTAATGCTTACACACTAGGCAGTCTTCTTTCAGACACTGAGGGTGTCTTGTTCCTAATGTTCAGCCATAAGGACTAATCCATCACATGGAACTGTCATTGACATTTTTACCCTATTTCTAGTTTCGTCATTGAAGTGAGGAACTAAACATGAGACCCCTGCTTTAGCTCCCCAACCCCCTTTTGGTTTTTTTTCTCCATGCTGTAAAAGGATTATTCATTCACTTCTCTCTGTAAAGACATGAGTTACAAATCAATGCTGGTGCACTCATTTTGTACCTAAAGTCCTGTAATTCACTTGATCTGTGTCTGAATTTACAATGCTTTGGTACTTCAACATGCTTTAGAACAAAGATTTTTCTTCCATCTATGTTTCCAAAAGAGCCCAGAAACAATTCTTGTTCCTCTGCTCCTCATGACATGAAGATTATGATGAATGAAACCTTTTTACTTCTCTTCAGCCTAAATGAAAAAGATACAAGGACAAAGATTTAGTATATATAGATACTGCATGTAGATTACTCACTATGAAAGATATTTAAAACCAGTGCATTTTTCCTGCAATATTAGATCAGATGGGCATTGGTAACATGTTAATGTTTATAATTATTGCATATATATATTTATTTATATATATATATTTATTTCTTTACATATATTTCTATATTTATACATATATATTTATAGATATTTCTAGATCTTTATAGATATTCCTGAAAAATTGTTGAGGGAAGAGTTCTCTGCTAGCAACAGGTGGAGAAAAGTAAGATGCATCTCACCCATTTTGGGGTAGGAAAAAGTAAAGTTTTTTATTACATCTACACCTAAAATGGGTGTAATTCGGAATAGATTCTGGAAGACTTAAACATATGCTCTTCAAGGCTGAAGTGTGGTGGATAAAGGGTACACAAATTGCGCAGAGAAGAAGCCCAGGTTCTCTCCCTGGCTAACTAAAAAGAAGGAGAGGTTGCTAGAAAGTTTTTCATGTTACTTTTTCAAAGACTTTGGGAGAGTCAGAGAGACAAGATTTTCAGGCAGATGTAATACTGGATCAATAGATATAATTAGAAAACCAAATGGACAGGTACCAGGTACACCTCAGGTCTAGTCCAGCTCACTTCAGTGTCACAGAAATGACGTTTTATTTAAGGAATACAGGTGAAGTGGGGAACCTCTTCAATTTTATCTGTGTATGTCACCTGGAAATGGGAAGGGTAACTTCTCAAAAATAATGTGCTATGTCATTTTTAACTGGGTGACTGCAGAACTGCAGTGTATACAAGATTTAATCCAATGTGGATTTATGCAGTAGCAGAGTGACAGTTTTGTTCTCTGTAATTCTTTTATAATTCCTGATAAATCTCTAATGACATCTTATTGACCCTGGTGGATCTTTTCATAGAACCATCAGCTCTTGCCATAAAAGGTAATTTAAAATTTGTATATGTATTACTTTTTTCCCCTTCCATTTGCATTGCTTTGCATTTAGTAACATTGATTTTCACTTTTAAGTACCGTGAATAATATATTTGTCATCAGCAAATTTTTCCACACACAAATTTTTCCTACTTTAGAATATCTCCTCTGATGAACATCACAAATACTCAAACCATTTAGCCAAAACATTGGCAATATTCTTCCACTGTGAAAACAGTATTTCTTGCCATCTTGTCATAGATTTCTCTTTATCCATGAATTTGTCAAAAGATTTTCAAATCCAAAACCACCATCCCAGTTAGATTGTGGTTGCTTACATTCATATTGATTCTTTAAAACACAAAGTTTTGCGGAGTAAGATTTCATTATACAAAATCCCTGATTTCTGTCTTATTATTCCATGTACATTTATGTTTATTCTAAATTTGTGAACAGTTTCTAGCAATTTGCAGACCACAGAAATCAAAAGTACAGACCTCTAATTTCTCATGTCTTCCTAAATGATCCATTTTTAAACCTGCAACTTTTGTCAAATTCTGTTCATTTACCAGTGGTGACTTTAATAATAAATTATATACCACTGTTAACAATTGCAAAATTTGCTACTTGAGTTCCTTCAGACATCTTGAGTGAATAACATATGGTACTGGAGTTATTTCACTCTTCATTTTATTAATGTATCCTAAAACCTCTTCCACTGACAAGTCTGAGACTGTTTACATGACTCATTTGTCATCCCTCTGACTTCCACAGTGAACACTGATGTAAAATATTCAGTTAGGTTTCCTGCTGTGCCTCTGTACTTTCTATTCTTTTTATATCTTGATTATCTCCTCTTAGGACAGGGTGGAGGAAATGTTTGAAAAGCCAGTAGATCAAGATAAGAGCAGAGAAATTACCCACAGATTATCATCATAGGCAAAACACACTTGACTTTGGGAAAGCAAATATAATTTCTTTATTCAACTGAGTGGTATAATGAGAAATAAGAACAAATATAAAAACACCTTCCACCCACACAGACCTTTCTTCTTTGGCTCAACTTCCCTGCCAATTCTTCTAACTCCAGCATCACAGGGGGACAGAGATTGTGGGTAGTGATCATCATAGAATCACTGATTGGTTTGGATTGGAAGGGACATTAAAAGTCATCTAGTTCCAAACACTTTGCCTGAGCAGGGACACCTCTCACTAGACCAGGTTTCTCCAAGCCCCATGCAACCTTCCCCTGAACACTTCTGGAAGAGGACATTCACAACTTCAAAGCTGTGCCAGTGTCTCACCACCATCATTGTGAAGAATTTCTTCCTAATGTCTAATGTAAATCTACCCTCTTCCAGTAAAAACCCATTAGCCCTTGTACTATTGCTACATGCCCTTCCTTACAGAAAGTGCCTCCTAAGCTTTTTTGTAGACCCCATTCAGTTTACACCACCTCATGTCTCCCAATCCTTCCTCCTTATGATTTTCCACTGCACCAGAGTGTTTTCTTCCAGCAGGATGCAGTTCTTAATTAACTGTTCCAGCACGAGTCCTTTCCTCTGGGTGCAATCCTTCAAGAATGGACTGGTGCAGGTGTCGCATTGGGCCACAAGTCCTGCCAGACGCCCTTCTCCAACATGGGCTCTTCTCCTCAGCCTGCAGCTCCTGCCAGGAGTCTGCTCCAGCGCTGTCTCTCCACACTCATCCCCCTTCAGGACACATCCACCTCCTCTGGTGTGGGGTCCTCCAGAGGCTGCAGGTGGATGCCTGCTCCAGCATTAACCTCCATGGGCTGCAGGGGAACAGCCTCTCTCACCATGCTCTTCCAGGGCTGCAGGGGAATCCACTGCCTGGAGCACTCCTCCCCATCCTTCTTCTGCAGGGTTGTTTTTCTCACACTTTCTCATGAATTGCTCACATTTTATGTGCAGGGTTTTTTACTCCATCTTAAATATACTATTACAAAGGCACTACCACTGTTTCTGACTGGCTCAGCTTTGGCCATGAGCAGGTTCCCCTTGGAGGTGGCTGAAACTGCTGTGTTCCATATGGGGCAGCCCTTGGCCTTTTCTCACAGTCTGCCCTTGCAGTGCTTCCACTACCTTTACCAGGTAAACCAAATACAATGAATATATTTTAATATTAGTGTACTCATATAGAAGACTCTTTTCACAGACAGCCTTCAACACGACAAGAGGACACAGTCTTAAGTTGTGCCAGGGGAGGTTTAGGTTAGATATTAGAAAGAATTTCTTCACGGAGAGGGTGATTAGGCTATGGAATGGACTGCCCGGAGAGGTGGTAGATTCTCCGTCCCTGGAGACATTTAAAAAAAGACTGGATGTGGCACTCAGTGCCATGGTCTAGCAACTGCTCCGGTGGGTCAAGGGTTGGACTAGATGATCTCTGAGGTCCCTTCCAACCCGGCTAATTCTATGATTCTATGATTCTATGATTCCAGTATCTTTTTTTCTTTTATATTTAAAATGGCAGAGCTTGTGTAATTTTATCTTTTCCTTTTCTGGATACAAATCTGACTTTTAAAGGATACTTCCTTTTTGAGAGAGTTGCTCTGTATTGACTGTTGTCATTCAGCAATAGGATCTTAGAGTTACCTCAGTGCTTAACAGAGGTCAAAAAAGGTAAATTGAATCTTAGAAATTATTTAGAAAAGAGAAAAAACCGAACCAAACCAAATCAAAACCAAACAGAAAGCATAATCATACCAGTGAAAAAAGATATTATCCCCAAAAAAAAAAAAAAAATTAAAAAAAATGTAACTGAACTGGAAGAGATTCACAAAAAGGCAGCAAAAATGACCAAAAATACAGAATTGCAGTCAAATGAATTCATATATTCAGCTTGAAAAGTGACAATTGAGGGAAGGATTTGACAGAAAGTTGTCCAATAATAATAGAAAAGGAAAAGATGAAAAGAGGCAGATGGTTCATTTTCTCTTCCAGAGCAAGCTGTTAGCAGGCGGTAGGTTTAAAGGAAAAAATAATAAAAAAGGAGGTAGTTCTCCACCTAATATGTAGATCACCCTCCTTTACCAACTTACTTTTGTTCCAGTATCCTTTACTGTACACAAAAAGACATTGAGAGCAGTACATCACAAACTTACAAGCATACTGCAGTTGTTTAATGGCTAGTGCACCCAACAGGGAGCAACATCTGCCATTCCTTTGCCTGGGGGTCTGTGAAATGTGCCAAGAGACTTTGGATTAGTAGTTGGATGGTGGTAGGGAAATGTCAGCTTTGTTGTGCTCCAGCAGGGATAGTTTTTGGTGCTGCTGAAAAGCAGACTCTATTTTTTTCCATAGGAGAGGTCTTAGTAGTTTCATGTCAGTATTTCTGTCTTAAATCCCTGAGTTGCTAATTAGCCCCTTCTAATTTCATTTTGTGTGGTTTACTCTCTTTATCTTGTAAGGAGTTAACTTGCATACCCACTTACTCAGTAAAATGGACCCAGATCTGGTTGGTAAATTAGAAGCAGCTCCATCTCCACTGGTTACAGTTTGGAAAAATTTTTGCTCAGGATGCTGTGGATGCTAAAGGTATGCATGCATTGATAAGGAACTAGAATAGTTCAATATCTCTTTGAGATGTTAGACAGCAATACCAGAGACCTAATTCTACTGAAAAACCTTTTGTGTTTCATGAAGCTCCTGAGTGGTAAAGCACTGGAGACCTCCAAAGGTATTCCCTGTATGCCTTATCATTTTGATCTTTCTTCAAAATTTCCTTGTTGACATTGATGGAAGTGGGACATGGGGCTTGGCTGGCCTTTGGTCTGACTTACCACAGCAGCCTCTCTTGCTCTAAAAGCCTCCTATGTCACATTATCTTGCAACCTGGATTTAGTTCTTTGATTTTTTAAAAAACCTTTTTGCTAGGGGTTGTGCATTTATTCTGGCACAATGCTTTTAAGTGGAGTTGTCCATGTATTTTCATACTTTCTTTTCATTTTGTTTACTCTTTCTAATTTACTTTTATCATGATTTCTTGTTGGTTTTCTTTTGTTTAGTTTTGTTTTTTACCAGAAGTTTCTAGTATATGAAGTTGATATGGTTTGGGAGTGAGGGAGAACTTTTCAGCCATATGGGATTTCAATCATATGAGGGAAGCTTGAGAGAGCATAGTATTAAATTGTGTGCATAGTATTAAATTAAATTAAATTCAGCTACTGTATTTTTAAATCATATATATTGTTCTCATGTTTTTTTCAAAAAGCACTCATTTTGCTATGGCAGTATTAAACTCTTTATCATAACTCATTTTTACATTTTCCCAGATAATGTGATGTCCAATTAAAGCATCCCGTTATTATTGTGTTTCCTTTCTTTGTAGTTGCCTGAATGTTAACATTTCCAAGCCACTATCATGGACATATGATGATAGTATGTAAAACAACAAATACAGTCCTTAAATCTCAGGATGGTTCACATAAATTGTAATAGTTGTTATGGGTGATATATTATATTTAGCTCAAAGCTTTATTTAATTAATGAAACTTTTCACTAGCAATCTGATCTACTTTGTCAGTCATATATTATCTGCCGGTTTCTCAACGCATAGAAGTTATCTGTTTCTCAGTCCAAGTTTTTCCTTGCTTATTATGTCCATATTCCTTCAGTTCACTCTCCTTACTTTGTAGATTTTCAGTATTTATAGACTTTTAGTATGATAGAAACACGTTTACCTTTGATCTAGTTGTCTATTTTTAGGCCCATATTTATGTGGAGAGATTATTCTTTGATGTTTTGCTCTCTGAAGTTTATTGAATTCTTTTTTTGAGAATGAAGATATCAGTCTTTGAGGATGAATTGTCTCATTGTTTTCTCTTGCCCTTTTGTTAGAATCTCCTTAATCTTTAATAAAACAAAACCAAAACAAAAACCCAATAACTTCAACCTCAAATCTTTTATGTTTTATATCTAATACCAGTACATGTTTTGTATTGGCCTAGATAGAAATTATTCTTTATATATAGGAACAATATATTCCAAAGTGTTTAAAAATCATCCCTTTACTTCCTCTCATTACTTCTGCAACCGTATTTTGACACAGTACCTTGTCAGCTTGCATACCAAACCCTGGAAGCCTTTCAGAGGATACTATTAACAGGACTATATTTTCATGCCAACACTGAAAGTTTAAATTTGTGTCCTTTCATCTTCCCAACTATGCCATGGGTACTTCACTGACAATGTAAACCAAGTAGAAATCTTATGAGGTGCACAGCTTTTATATGTAACAATCAGTAGCTGGCTTTGCTTGAGTGTTAAAAGTAATCTTAACTGTGCAGATCAAAGAGCTTCTAGAGCAAGTCTGCCTGTAGTTTTCTCTCCATGCTTCCCTGGGATAGACATCCGAAGAGTGATTGATTATTACCATTATTTACCTCCTAAATTTGTGAAATATATGGTAGGACACAGTCAGTTCACACTAAAATCTCAATATCTCTCCCTTCTTTCCTTCATTTTTCAGCCTGTTGTTTAGAAATCAGGAAACAGCCCAAAGGACCATGAGGACTAGGCATGGAATAGCCTCTTGGTTGGTTAACTTAGCCTAGAAGGATGTGAACTTGGCCTCAAATTAACCTTAAAGTACAAGCTGGAGGAAACAGTTGTGTAATTGTCACATACATGCCACGCTATTCATATTGATTTGGTAGTTTAATGTGCCAAAGGAGAACAGACCCAACTAACCAAATGAGAGATAAAAGCTCAAAGAAGAAGCAAAGGAATGTCATTCTGTCATTGGTAAGCTTCAACAAAGCAAATCCATTCTTTTTTTAAATTATCATTTTATTACACTTTTTGTGGCTGTCATACTGCACTTTTCTTCATGTTTGGTGAAAGATTTTATGATATTGCATAAGCAATATCCCCTTGGTCTGCTGTTCCATGAGAGCTTTGATTAGGCAGCTAATGCAACTGACTTTTATTACAGATTAGCTGGAATGAATCCATCACCATTAATGGAGAGAACTGCATTAAGATCAAGTTGATTGGAAGGAATCATAACTGTTTATTTAACATAAAGATAATTCATTTTCCCAAAGCTTACACTAGATTAATATGCATGTGTATCTAGTAAAAGTCATGTCAGTTCAAATAATTTTAAGTGACTATACTTTTCCTTAGCAATTTTTTTTATTAGACAAATAAAGATTGAGTTTAATATGAAATGCACTTGAGAGATTTATATACCTTAAAAACTGTATTTCAGCTATTTTTGTCAGTTGCAATGGCAATACGTTTACTTTAGCAATTATATTTTCATGAAAAATTAATATTTAATATTCCTGATTAAACTCTGTTCTTAATCAGAAGGTTATAAAAATTATCCCCAATATAAATGACAGCAAAATATATATATGTATATTTGTAACATTGCTCAAAACCTGAAATTCTGACCCATGAGAATATTTACTTTTTCTCTAAAACCTAGTTTTTAGACTGTGTGGAATGCACTAACATCAAAAAATGTTCTCATACTGAACTGAAAACAAGGAAAAATTAGCATTTCTCCCTTGACATCCAATGTCAGACTGGATGGGTCTTTGAACAACCTGGTCTAGTTGAAGACATCCCTGCATTGGAGGGGGGTAAGGTGAGTTTGGGTTACATGACCTTTAAAGGTCTCTTGCAACCCAAACTATACTATCCATGAATTTCTTTTAGTTCTTATTCTATGAAATTTCATATTTTACAGAGTCTCTTTTATCTACCACATTTTATATTTAATAATTATATTTAATAATATGATGCTTTCATGGTTCACCTGCTGTCATGGTGCACCTCATTTGAAAGAGAAGCAGTAATATCTTTCAGTAATATATTTGTTGATATGTTACAGTGACTTAAGAAAGCTCAGTGGTAAATGTGACAGTGGTTTAACACAATTCAGTGGCAAGGAAGACTTGGTTCATTACTGCATGGAAGAAACACTCAAAGGGAAATGGAGTTAAAACAATTCACACAGATAATGGAGGTGTAGAAGGATAAGGAAAACCCTTCCACTAAGTCATAAGGTTCAGAACCAACTTCCTTGCTTTCTAAACTTCTGATGGATCTTTGGTGTGGATAGGTCCAATCTTAGTCAACAGTTTATGTCGTCTAATGGAATTATCTATGCAAAGTTTATAATAATGAATATTTGATAACTCCATGGATTCAAAATGTTTTATTAGTATTAAATATGAACATTCACTACAGTCAAAAAATATTTTAAAAGCATGCCTCATAAAAATGCAATAATGAACTTTAGCACAAGATCTGTTACTAATACATTAAACCATAAATAGAATTGGACATAAAATTTCTAAATTCTCATTCTATTTTTTTTTAGCTGATAAATCACATTATCACTCTGAGTTGTGTGCTATATTATGGAATCAACAGCGGCTGCATAAAGCTGAAGTTATGCAGTGTTAAAACAAGTCTGTAATGAGCACCATATGAAAAATGTAAGAATTTTCTTTCATGCATTCAACTCTGACATAATAAAAACAAGGTTCTGTGGAATGAAGAAAATTAGGTCTAATTTTCCTTGGTTGGCTCTCTAGAGATTCTTTTTTATGATGATGTGAACTTCTGCATCTATGCAGAGGTAGTATACTACAGGATATTTTTTTATCAGCTTCACTGTGGTGCTCAGTGTCTCTCCAGTATCATATCAGAAACAAATCTGTCCTTTAAGCCAGATTCAGCATAATGACATGTATATTCACTGTAACTAGTTTTGTTTAGCTGAAATAATTCTTATGCTAACTGTTGGCAAGATAGATCAGTGACTCAAAAAGAAATATTATATTAGGGAATTCAGATAACTTGTATCAGGAAAGATTTCTATTTGTTGATGTTGCCATTGGAAATACACTATTGTTTTTTAAAACCTGGTCCCCCTGGTGTGTCTCATGTTTTGAGTATTAGGGAAAGAAATATTCCAGTAAATATCTGTTCCTCTACTATATTATTCCATGAAATTACATAAATAAATGCAGAAGTAAGAGGAAAACCTATTTACCAGCAAAGGGAAAGAGATGATAAAATAAATGGCATTTGAATGAAATTGTTCATTCTGCATTTTTTCTGTGATCTCTACAATGAAATTTGACAACTAAACAGAGAAGCTTCATAAACATGAGACCTAACAATTTAATTCTTTGCTCAAATTCTTTTATAAAATTAATATTCATAAGACTTTGGAGGATCCAGCTAAAAGCTTTAGCTCACAGTCATCATGAAAAGGAAACTCCACTAATACTCAAAGTCTTTTGTTGTTTTTTTTTTTTTCAGTCTATAAAATTATCAGTGTGTCTTGTCTCTTACTGTGCTTTTGTCCAGTGTCCAGCACAACAGGGGCTCTGGTGAGACCTCTTGTTATTATGCAGCTGCAGATAATCAGTAAGAACATATTTGCCATGCAAGAGAAATTCATGTAAGATACAGAAGCAGAGGAAAGAAGAGAGAGATCCTTATTCTTCTTTATTGCTTGTTATGCTGTTTGAGAAGAAACTAAACATCATTTGTGTGGGAATGGAAAATAATATTTTTTTTCCTTGAGGTAAAGCAATGCCACAATCTGCTGTTTATACAGTGAAAAGGCAGTAGTCCATCCATTGTTTGTCTGCTTATCCATGTCCCTCTAATTTTCTCACAAGTTCTGACTTGCACTTTTCCCTGTATTGTCTCTGATGAATGTTATGGCTTTCTAGTGGTTTGGGGGGAAACTTATGAACACAAATATAGTGTTGAAATATACATAACACTGTTTTGGTGACACCCTAAAGGAAGAGCAGTGTGCCTTAGGCCTGTAAGGCTGTGCTGTTCTTAGTCATGCTGCTGAATGTGCTCTTACACAAGTGACAAATGCCTGGACATACACCTCATTCCTTGTACCAATTTTGATTTTCATTTCAACCATCACAACTACACTTAGCAAGTGAGTGTCAGTAGTGGATGAGGCAGAAAGCAAACGAATAGTGAAACCTGTTGCAGTGCTGGTTAGGCATTTTCTGTCTAACTTTCTGTATTCCTGTGGCACTAAATAAAGAATAGATATTTTTACCAGATCCTACCAATGTGAAACACTTTTACTTCACAGCAGTCATAGAAACTTCAGGATACCTGAAGTGTAACTGGGAAGCCATGAAGACACAGAACTAATGGGTTTCACAAGGTCCTTGTATTTCCAAAAATGTTTCAGATTAGTGATGATTCCCAGGCAAGCTCAGTTTTCACTGCTGCTCCCTACTTTCTTGCATGAGAAGCCCTGTATAACATTTCACCAGGGAATCTCCAGACCATGGCATTGGCATGCTTAACTCACAGTGAGAAATATCCTCACCCAGTTGTCTGCATGCATAGCAAAGCACTTGTGCAGTAAAGGGGAAAATATTTCCTATAGGGAAACCATGAAGGAGAAGGAACCAGGTAGCCATGAGCAGTCTCTAGAAATTGCTCTAGGGAAGGTTTTTAATGAATGGTGAAAGGTGTCTCCCTGCACAGCCAGTGCAGAACTATTTAGTATTCTCACTTTACTGCATAATGGCAACCTGAATTGATATCGCTAAGCGATGAATTACAAGCAGGAATCTCAGCTAAGTTCTTAGATGCTATAAAGTAGTACAGCTCTGTTGATTACGGTGGAGTTACTTTGGTTTACACCAGAAAAAAACAAAACAAAAACAAAAAAACCAAACCCAAGCCTGTCTATTTAATTTAACAAAGAAGATGAGTAATATTTACATTTTATTGATTGTTTTAAAGAAATCAGTTAATCCCTAACTGAAAAAAAGTGTCTGTTATGCAGGTAGTATTTAGCTTTATAAAGAGACTGTTCTACCTCAAAGATATAGCACATAATAAATTAAACAGCTGAAGTATGTTAGGAAAAAGATTCCTGCATCAAAGTTTTGGCTGAGGGACGAAATGTGTAAGAGAATGTCTTCTTTCCTCTAAACTGCAAGTTTAAAATTAAAAGTTAAGGAATATTGACCTGTTCCTGCTACTTGAGCTCATGATGCTTGATGCTTGAGTGATGATGCTTGAATAATAGTAAAACACGCATAGTATAATTAAATAAAATGGAGGAAAAAGAAAAAGACAGTCCAGCATGACTGGTACAATGCAGCATGAATGACTGCATATCATTGTTATTGTGATATAAAAAGAGAGATTTTATTTGTTGAATTATAAAACAGTGACTTTTGTATTTAATAAATGAGATAAATAATAAAAAAAAACCAAACACCAATAACCAAACCAGAAAAAGCCTACCACCTCTTGAAATTAGTAGCATGCACCTTATTTACTACTTGAATAAAAATGTATATATGTATTTATATGAGTAGAAGAACTATTATATACACATTATATTAATATATATATAATATTATATATATGAATAGAATAGAATGATTCATGTTGATTTGGTAGTTTAAGTGCCAAAGGGGAGCACTGCTGATAGAACAGAATATCTCTGATCCTTAAAGCTTTTTGATGCAGCACTCCAAAAGTAGTGTTGAGTTTTAAGTATTAGGTTTACTAAGAGATATTTTAATAATCTGCTTCACACACACACATACATTTTCTGCTTAGAGTGAAGATAAGAAAAAGAGGTAAAATGACTGGTCCCAAGTATGTTTATTCTTGCTTCCTTTCCAGTCTCCTACATGATTCTTAGTTATTTTTTTTAAAGTGATAGGCTGAAATGACACTGTGTTAAGTGCTTATAAACATAGGTGCATAAAATATAGATTCTTAAAAAATCAGATTCCTCTTTTTCTAAACTAATTGAATGAAACAAAAGATATAGTAAATCCTTGAGTTCTTACTGGTTTATCAGTTGGCACCAAACCCTTCAATTTTTGCAAGGACAGGTTTTTATATTTTTAATAACAGGCAGGCTAAAAATTTGAAGCTATGCTTTGAATGTTTATATATGAGTGTATGTAATTATATTTATATATGTCTAATTATTCGCAGAATGGGATTTGTATTTTTGTTGAAAGCTTTCTACTTGAAACACTCCTTCACTCATATATGAACTGAATAGCTGAATGCTTTAATGTTACCTGAAGATGAAAAGGAAACTATAACCACTTCACAGATCAGTGAAAACCCAAAGATGAAATTCCTGTACTGTGAGGTACGTTTATGATTTTTTCCCTGCACTTTTAAATAATTGAAAAAAATATTTAATTTAAAATGTAATAATTTTTGGCATCACAAGCTTTTCCTTCGGTGTCTCTCTGAACACGATTTTATGTTACAATATGAAAGATCATAGTGTAATCATTTAAAATACAAAAGTGTTAGCATTGCAAATTGCCCCTTTGAAGCTCACACACAGACATGTATATATGTGAATATCAGGAAAGAAAAACAGATACTTAAATATCTTTTACTGGAAAAATATAATTATTAAGGTTTTTAATTTAAGGATTCCCACTGTGAAATGTCAGAAAAAATTTGCTATGTTACCATTATTCTCTAGCTGCTGGAATCAGAATATTTAATCACATGGAAACATGTAGTTTGTGTTGTTTCGTTTACCCCTTAAAAGCACAGTTTTATGTAGTCTTTAATTATTGGAAAACTAGAAGCAAAATCTTTTGTATCAACATTGAAATGTTTGAAGCTTTTTAGAATCCAAATTTTGACCTTAAATTATATGCCAGACACTAAATTGTGTTAGTAGCATAAGTATATTATATCTACAGAACGTAAGCTGCATAAACTTTGGGATTTTTTTCTCATTCAAAAATCGGCCTTTCAACTGTGCTCCAAAGTTGCTGAGTGTTTCACTCAGACTTGTTATTTTAAGTCCTAAAAGAAAATCTGCAAACTGTAAAACCAAGAAAATGATAGTGATGAGAATCCTTCTCCTATCACTTTGGAGCCTTCAGATTCAGATATTGTTATTCCTACCCACATGGGCCACTTGTGAGTCCTTTGTCTGAGGGTAACATTTTGTCAGGATAATGATATGGGCTGCAGACATTAGGTACAGCAAGTGGTTTTATCTTGTGTACAACAGAAGGGTTATATACCAGAGCTGAATGTAAGATGGATTTAATTAGAAGCCAGGGGGAACTAAAGGCTCGTGACAGAAATAAATCAATGTTTTTGATCATTAGACCTTGTGCAGATTCTGCTGCTGTAATGGGAAACTAGTACATGCTATTTCCTTCAAAACCCTTGACATGACTGTGATACACTTCTCTGGTGTACTCTTACACAAATTTCGCTGACTTTCGCCACCCTCCTTTTGGCACTAATTTGGATTATTACTAAGGTAAGAAAAAAAAAAATTATTCTTCTAGTTGCTGTAGTAACATGCCCTGTAGCCCCCAGGCATATGTGAGCTCTTTATAAAATGTTTATGACAACAGCTAAATGTAAATCCACAAGGAAGAAAAATGATAGACATACTGCACTTAAATTATGAGGCTCTCTGTGTGCCTTAGAGGTGATGGACCATGTCCTCAGTTAGAGCTAGACTAATTTCTTTCAGGTGAAGATCTACTATTTTAATTTGCCTGAACATAAACCCATGCTGCTTTTGAATAGCAGCTTCATCTGTTAATGACAGTGATGACATTGACATTGATTTCATCTTGGCTAAGGCTGATACTTTGTCCATTCTTTGCAAAGGGAAGTGTGACACTTTCTTCTGTGGGTTTTGTTAGGCTGGGGGTAACAAGTTATGGCTTATTTCTCTGTATCTTGCAAGTAACTGTATCAAAATGGAACTGAGCATATGTGAAAAACCTTCCTGTATTCAGTCTCTAATGCTAGCTATGCAAAATCAGCTGCACTGAGAAACGGAGCAGTTATGAGTCTCAAACCATATATGAATAAATATATAGCTGTGGGCTGGAAGCAGCATGTGAAGTTCTGTCTCTGAAGCCATTTCTCTGTAAGATTAGTCTGTTCTCCCACTTGGCACAAGCAGCAGGTAACACAATTATAGTAAGTTATCTCCTCATTACCCATGGGTGGAATTTTTATATTGTCTATTACTTAGGCCAAGCTTAAAAGAAATCAAGAGTTTTTTTTTCCTTGCATAAGAACAACCTTGATTCATGTGTGACATTCATAATTTCAGAAGTTCGTTTCCATAAATACACTCTGGTTTTAAAACACAGTTTACACACATTTTGTATTGCTTTACTGAATTTATTTTCATCCAGAATTTGTGGTTAAATAGAAAATTGAAAGTATTTTTCTTTTAATGTAGTTTTGTCCTCATGTAATAAGAAGTTCAAAAGTCTCCAGTGACTCTTTTTCAGACCAGAAGAGCTAATACAAATAATGCCATTTTGTTTCTGACATACTGCCTTTTGTGTTTACATGCATGAAAGGTAGGCTAGATATGAACAGGAAAGCCACAAAACAATAAATCATGAAGGTAGTCGGTGGAAAAAGCTTTCTCTTGCTTCTCAGTACTGTTCACTACCTGCTTACTACAATATTCAGCTCTTTTATGGAACAGACTGTTATGGCTTAGCCACAAACAAAGCTTTCCAGTATCCTGCACTCTGTCATGGATGCCAGTGAGCTTTGGAGTTAGTGTCAGAGGCGAAAGGTCCAGCTACATTCACAGAATAGCACACCCACTACTTCCCAATAAGTGTGATTATGTTTCTATAAATTGCTTAGTAGTATCAGTCAATTTTCTATCAGTCCATTTCCTGTAAACCCCTTCAGATGTTGCAAGGTCACTTGTAGGTGTCCCCAGAGCCTTCTTTTCTCCGGTTTGAACAACCCCAGCTCCATCAGCCTGACATTGTAGGAGAGGTGTTCCAGCCCCCTGATCATTTTCATGGTCCTCCTCTGGACCCACTCCATCAGATCCTTCCTGTGTTGAGGGCTCCAGAATTGGACACAATATTCTGGTGAGATCTTACCAGAGAAGATTAAAGTGGTAAAATTACCTCTCTCAGTCTGCTGTCCATGCTCCTTTTGATGCAACCCAGGATGTGATTGACTTTCTGGGTTGCAAGTCCGTCTGCAAGTCCAGCTTTTTGTCCACCAGTATACCCAAGTCCTTTTCTGCAGGGCTGCTTTCTAAAACCTCATCCCCAAGACTTTACTGATAGTGCAGATTGTTCCAACCCAGGTGCAGAACCCTGCACTTGGTCTTATTGAATCTCATGTTCACCTGGGCCCACTTCTCCAGTTTGTCCAGGTCTTTCTGGATGATATCCTGGCCCCCTGGCTTATTGACAGCACCACTCGGCTCATCGTTATCTGCAAACTTGATGATGATGCACTCAGTCCCAGATATTAAACAATACATGTCCCAGTAAGAAACCCTGGAGGGACACTACTTGTCACTGGGCTCCATCTAGACTTTAATCTGTTGATCCCCTAGATGCAACCATCCAGCCAATTCCTTATCCACTGAACAAGTCCCCCCTCAAATCCATATCTCTCCAACTTGGTGAGTAGGATATTAAGGAGGACCATGTCAAAAGCCTTGAAGAACTCCACACAGATAACATCAACTGCTTTTCCCTTGTCAACTGATTTAGTCACTCGATTGTTGAAAGCCACTAGGTTGATCAGGCAGGATTGCCCCTAGTTAATAATTGCTGAAAAACAGTTAAAGAATTTGGAGATTCAATTTAGATTAGTCTCATTATCTGTATTCCAACAGATGCTAAAATACAGCCATTTTCTGTCATTAATTTTTAGTTGATTTATAACATTTCGTTAGGTAAATATGACACCATTCAGAACCTATATCTGTCTTCGGAAGAAATTTAGGAACTACTAGACCTCTTTCATTAACACAGTTCTTAACGATCCACTTGTCTTCACTTTTTACTGAGATAGTTATATTTGCTTAGTATTAATGTTTTAGGGTTTTATTTAGGGTGGGTTTTTTTAATACTGTTTTGCTTGTTATTGTTTTCTAAAATTTCTTTTCTCCAGTTGACTTCTTTACTGAAATTCACTATTTGGTAATTTTAAAATTTTTGTGTGTTTGTTTTTATCTTTGTAAGAATACCTTCTCACTCACTTTCACTCCAATATGTTTTTCAATAAGCAATGTAAAAGTTTTTTGCTTTGTGCTAACCCTTAGCCACTCACCTATTTTCTCTTGAGATAATGGAAGTGTCCACAGTAAGATCATTTCATGCCACTGAAATATTTGATGCATTAGAAAAACAGAGACACCCATAAGTATGTAAGATTGAATCAAATTGTCAGGAGACATGAACTGTAACCTTGCCTTTCTTAGCCAGTAGCTTTCCATTCAAGTTTTCTTGCACTGAACTCTGGTACTGTGGTTTTGGATTGTTATGGACTACTATTAGACTTGAGTAATATCATCAGTATGATACTTTACATTTCTTTGAAATCAAAGTTCTGCTAGATACATAGAGCCACTCCAAATCAAAAGGAAAAACTGTTTATAAGTTTTATTCAGACTGTTTTAATGAAAGTTTTAATTAAAAAATATATATAATTTTGCAAATTCAGCCTAGACAACTTACTGCAAATTAAAACAAAATATAGCTTAATGTGTATTTATCATAAATGGAAAAAAAAGATTATATTAAGAGCAAAGTGAGCTAAGGCATCTGATTTTTGATCTCTAGGGATAATGAGGAGCAAAGAAGAATGCTGTGGAAGCAAAAGAGCATCACACAATTAAAATAGAAAGGGAATGTGGCTCAGTAATTGAGAAGATAAATTTTATGTTTTCCTTAAATTACATTTTCATAGCTCTTTTCTTGTCTAACAACAGTTTTATATCACAGTAAATCCTATGAGTTCAATGATGTGATTCTAGCTTATGGCCTCTGCAGTCTTGCACTGAACCATTTAACTATTGATTGAAAGACGTTTTGCAGCCCCCGAATAGAGCCAATCGTTGTGCGGAGAAAAGGGAACACAGCTCTGTTGAAAGAACACAAAACAAGCCTGATCACAAGCTAAGACCATGACACAAATAATTACTATGGTTTAGTGGAAGTATTTTAATCTTTAAACTAAGGTGTCATCTCTGTCAATTGCTTAAGTCACTATACTTCGTATCCATTCTTCTCAAGCTTCTGGACTCTTTGTTTTGGTTTTAGCTTCTTGTGTGGTGGTTTTGTTTTTGGTTTGGTTTGATTTTCTTTTTCCTTCAATATATTTACCTCTCCTCTCATTGAAGGGCCCTGAAGTAATGTCAAAAGAAGCCCATACAGGAATACTGAGGGCAGCCCAGCTACTTGTAATGGGAATGGGAGTGCAACTGTTCTGAAATACCACTCTACTTCATATCTGCTTTTCACCTGCCAGCAAATGCTATCACTTAGACTCAGAGATTGCTCTTTAACTTTAGCACAATTGGGCAATTCAATGAAGTTAAAGATGGATAAGAAAGTGGAAAGCAATCCTAAAATAGGCTTAGTATTTTCAGAGCCAATTCAGTCTTCAAAGTCTTGGCAGCAACAAGCCTTCAAACTATTCCACAGACACCTGTAACTGTAAGGAAGTGTTAGTGGAATCTTTATGCTGTCCTGTTTTTTATTCCTTAATCTGGTCAATTTAAACAAAACAATTCAGCTGATGCTTTGGTATTTCAAAAGGTCATTTCTGCACCTACTAAATCTATGATACTATCTCATTCAACTTTTATACAAGCACTTTTATGTTTTCCCTCTTGTTGCCTGTTGGGAGGATATATCTGTAAACAATAAAAAAATGTATCTTTTATCTGTTTCCAAATTCCTCCTTCACTTTCTTACTCCAAGGGGGGTCTTTGAAAACAAAACAAAATGAAAACTTAAGTCTCCTGGTATGCCAAGATCAGCCACTTCTCATTGCTTTCTCTTTGCTCCTTGTCTGCCTTTGTTCACATTTGTGCCAGAACTTCTATGTAGATTGTGAGCTCTCTGAGGCAGGAACTGACTTTTTTTGATCCATGTTCAGTGCCAAGTGTTAAAGTAGTGCAGATAGATAAAACAAATGATGTACTGCTAAAGATCAGGACACTATACTGCTGTACTCAGCTAATCTAGTTAGTAAGTCAGGAAATGTGGCTGTTATTATCTGTCATTTACACAGATGGTTACCTGTGTGTTGCATCTTAGCAGCCATGGAATCTGAGAAGTTGAATATCAATTCATTAGTTTGCAAAGCCTGCTCTGAGTTTAAAAAAAAAAAAAAAAAAGAATAAATCATTACTTCTTCTTAATGCACTGTGGAGGTAAAATCATGTTGTAAAAAGTGGTATAAAATACACAGAACTGGTAATTTTCTTTTTAGTGATGTCAATTTTTCCAAGACAAATTCAATTTTATTTTTAGCAGAAAAAAATCTATATTGAAAGTAACTTTTATTAAAAAAAGTATTTGGAACCTACTTAACAATGTAATTTTGATTTTTCCAACATTGTAACATTATTTTGAAACTCTCTTTCATGTTAAAATGATGAAATTATAACAACATCCCATGGAAGAAAAGCTAACAGATGCTAACAGTATCTTCTAAATCATTTAATATTACCACAGTGAATTTTAAGAAAATTTGTCATTTTGCATTGTGTTTTTAATTTGATGTATCTTTTACTTTAATGATTTATATTTTTTATAAGTTGGTTAAATTTTCTATATCATATAATAGATGATATTTCTAATTAAAAACATGAATTTATCAATTCTTTATAAATTGATAATAACATTGTCTGGTTCTCAAGATACACATATATTTTATACCCCTATAGCTTTTTATGTTTCTGATAATTATAATATACAGAAGTTTCATTAACAGTTCTTAGTATGAATATTATCCTTGCCAACTTAGAAAATAAATAACTTTTCTAACTACCTTCTCATATTTCCCCAACCATTCCTCAGTACATCAGAAATTATTTTTCGTTGCCTCTAACCAGTATTTGTAGGGTCTTCAAGTCAATGCAAAATTTTATGTTGCTTTTAAGGGGCTGTAGGATGGACTTTTACCTGAAAAATGCAGGTTACTTGCTCAACAATAATTTTAGAAATAGTGATTTCTTTCCAATTAATTTTTTCCCATTTTTTCATCATTAACTTATTTTACTATATCCATACCTTTTTTTTTTTTTTCATAACTGTTTAGAGACTTTTTCTCTGTCTGTTTTTCTTTCTGAAGAGGACTAAAACAGAGAATTCAAAATATTAGGCATTCTGCATAATTGTACCCCCTTTCTTTATTCATGAATATACCAGTTTTTCTCTTAACACCTTTTGTTACACTGATATCTCTATAAAAGTCTTTCTTATATTAGAATGAAACAAGACAGTCATAGAAAAGTATCAAAAGATGTGGGAGTAATACAGATGAGACAACTGAAATTAAATGTTGATGCTTATAAGAAAGTTAGCTGTCAGTCCTTTACGTTATTATTTTTATTCTTTATCTGGCTGACAGCTCAGTTAGAAATGGATACTTGCCATGTTTCAGACCTGCTTCTTTGTGGGTAATCTCCAAAACTTCTATTCTGTCACATGAAATTTTAACTGTTAAATAAGAAAATTTTCAACTATCACTCAGACTTATACAGTTTATAATGCCAATGCAAGTTTTATTTCCTGTCTAATTACAGCAATAGATCTTCACAGGATTTCTAAATAGTTGAACAAGAAACATATACAAGCAATTTTTTACAGTCACATCATGTCCACCATTCTGTAGTCCCTCATTGTCAGTAAATTTCTGGTCTGCTTATTTAACACAGCACTTTATACCATAAATGATCCTATGCAGGAGAATATCACATAACAAGGATTTTCATCCATAAGCTTATTACTAAAGAAAAAAAATTTTTTTTTTCTACAGAAAATTTTTGGAGGAAAAAAGAGTGATTGGTTTTCTTTAGGACCCCTGATTCTTCAAGAAATGAACACAGGTGTGGTGAGTCCCACTCTCAGTGTCCAGGTGCTAAGTCTCATTAAGGAGTTATCTTTGGCAAATGCAGACACAACGATAATTAAAAAATATTTTAACTACAAATATAATAAATAACTCCTCTCCTAAACCTGTTATCCAGCTGGCCACATTTTGCCCATTAAGAAATCATAGAATCATAAAATTATTTGGGTCAGAAGGGATTTTAAAGATCATATCATAGATACAGAATTTTATTATAATGCTCAGTTTATAATTGGTTAAAAGAGTTTCAGAATTCAGACAGTTTTGGTTTAAAATTATTATTAATTATAATTATTAATTATTTTTATTATTGTTATCCTGTTAAATGTAGTGCGGTCCGGAGACGTTCCCCTCCCCATGTTTTGTTTAAAACCAGTGGCCATACACTATTCATTGACTGATAAACACTACAAAAGGACCTTACAAATTGTAAGAAAACTGACCAGTTATATTCCTCATTTTTCCTGCCTTTGTAGCTGGGTTTGATCATTGTGATGTTTTTTCTATCCCCAGGGCAAAGCAGGACAAACAAACAGTGATACAGCCTGTGGGATAGATGTGATTCAGCTGAGCAAAGTCTGTCCTGACAGAGGTTCCTGTCTAGCTAACATACCCTGAGATAATGTTAACCAAACCTTAACCACTTTTCTAACACCAATGTATTGAATGAGAAGTACAAACAAAATGTATCAGCATGGTTCAAAGAATTTGCAATCTTGTGATTCACATGATAAGAAAAATTACAGGAATAAAACCCACAAGGAAGAGGGAACACATTTCTCACACCATATAGCTGTGTAAGCTCTGTCACAACTGTGCTCTGAGGATAGAATAGGGCAGAGATTCTGGAATAAATAAACTGCTGTTTCTGTAGCTTGTGGGCATGTTTGGCTGTAAGACATCGAAGTTCTACAAAATGCTTGAGTTGTCCTGAAGAGAAGTGCAATATTCCTGGGCTTTGTGCTCTTGGCTAGCCTAAAAAACATTAATTCCTTCTGAGGAAGTGTCATTTCTAGAACCTAATGCAACATTGTATACTCAGTTTGAGTCAGTAGCTATCTACCTTCTATTGCTCCTCATTCAAGGCATCAGATAAAGACATTTTTGTTTTATTTTGTTTTTACACATTAATAGCTAAAGAAAGGGCTTTATCTGACCTGGCTCAGAATCCAACACCCTTCATACATCTTTGTGTCATCTAATATATTCCTAAAAAAAGGAAATATCATGTGAGGCTTGCTTTAAAAAATAGAAGACTGATAGGACAAATGCATTTATGAGAAGCCTGTATATAAGCCAAGAAAAAATGGGGAGATAGCTGTAGTAAATAAAGATCTATGTGGAAAATGGAGAATTTGGTGATTGAATGTCAGAGCATGTACACTGCAGATACATAATACAGGGGTTTAGACTGAAGTTTTGAAAGAACTGTTTAGTTCCTATTGTATTCAACTACGTTACTAAGTGATTTTACATGTGCATTTTCCCTACTTCTTTACTGTGGCAGGATGAGGTAGAGGCATATGTTTATTTATGAAGAGTTACAGCAAGGCAGAAATTCTTAACACTAAAAATATTAGAAGGTCAGTATTACTTAGTGCAGCTAAAAACCTGGAGATGGAATTCACAGATGCACTAAGGAAAGCTTTTAAATACCTTTTCTTCATCATTAATCTTTGCAAATGTAAGAATACAGGAACTGTAATGTTTGAAAGGAAAGAGAGAAGAAATATCTTTGACTTTATGGTATTTAAATCTTCTACTCTAAAATATTTATAGATCTTTACATGTAATTTCGGCATTAAATAATGTACTTTACATCACTGAAATCACCAAAATCACCAAAAGTTAGGGGCTAGAAGGGACCATGAAAGATCACCTAGTCCATCTCCACTGCCAGAGTGGGGTCACCTACAGGAAGTAAGGCAGGTTTTGGATGTCTCCAGAGAAGGAGAATCCACAACCTCCATGGGCAGCCTGTTCCAGTGCTCTGTCACCCTCACAGTGAAAAATGTTTTTTCTTATGTTGACGTGGCACCCTCTATGCTCAAGCTTGTACACATTGCCCCTTGTCCTATCATTAGACATAACTGAGAAGAGCCTGGCTTTGTCCTTCTGGCACTTTCCCTTTACATATTTATAAACATTAATGAGGTCACCCCACAGTCTCCATTTTCCCAAGATGAAGGGACCCAGCTCCTTCAGCCTTTCCTCATGTTCCACTCTCTTAATCATATTGATGGCTCTACACTGGACTCTTTCAAGCAGTTCCCTGTATTTCTTGAACTGAAGGGACCAGAACTGGATACAATATTCTAGATGAGGCCTCCTCAGGGCAGAGTAGAGGGGGAGGAGTACCTCGGCCTAGTATCCACCCCCTTTCTAATGTACCTCAGGATGCCATTGGACTTCTTGGCCACAAGGGCACACTGTTGGCTCATGGTCATTCTTCTGTCCACCAGCACCCCCAGCTCCATTTCCCATTTGCTACTCTCCAACAGCTCAGTCCCCAACCTATACCGGTACTTGGGGTTGTTCTTTCCTAGATGCAAGATGTTTCTCTTGCCCTTGTTGTAATTAATTAAATTTGTCCCTGCCCAGCTCTCCAGCCTGTCTAGATCTCTCTCAATTGCAACATAGCCTTCTGGGGTCTCATCCAGTTCTCCCAGTTTTGTATCATCAGCAAACTTGCTGAAAAGACCCTCTGTCCCATCATCAAGGTCATTGATAAAGATGTTAAACAGGGCTGGACCCATCACTTGATTCCTTGGGGACACCACCAGTTACAGGTCTCCAGTTGGACTCTGTGCCATTGATCACGTCTCTTTGGGCTCTATTGTGTAGGCAGTTCTTAATCCATCTCTATCTTCTTCTATTTTTCTGGGGGTGGGAGGATTCTTCTATCCCACATTTCCTGAGCTTTCTCAAAAGGATGTTAGGATGTTATAGGAGATATGGTAGATATATGTTATGTACATGTTCATTGTCTTCATTCAGAAAAAGCTATGGGCAACTCTCTTTTGAGAAAGTTGAAAAAATGGAGACTAAATACTATTGTGGGCTGAAGGTAAAAGTTGGGAGGAAGAAATCAGAGTGTAGAAAAATATGGAAGTAAAAACAGCCATCTAAAAATGCTTTGGTGGTACCAGAAAAGCTAGGGTCAGTTTGGAGAAAGAGGGGACTTTGGTTACAAATGACTATGGTTTAGAATGTGAATAAAAGCAGTCATATGTGACAAATAGAAACAAAAAAGCAAACAAAAGTATTAAATAGTTCTCATAAGCTAGGAGTTATAAGAAGGTGATATATAATGCCAAGGGATATAGACCAGTATGTTTATTAAAAACAGAAAAAGCATAAGGAGACACTTTTTAATAGAAATCAGTAGAAAAAAGTGTCATTAAAGAAAAAAAACAATCTTTATCTTGATACTGTTTGGATTTTGGAAAAAATTGATAGTATTATCAGTAAATAAGAATGTTGAATAAATATATTGCTTCTATTCAGGGAATAAACTTCTATCTCTTTCATGCAACATGAACATTTGGTGAAAGCAATGAGTAGGGTGATTATCTGTTCTAAAGCTAAACACTTAAAAGGATTGCCAGGTAATTTATGACTAGGAGGTTTAAAGGATATGGCTAAGGAGCTCTCTGGTTGTTAATGTTGATTTTTCAATAAGCCTTGAAATGCTGGAAAAGCTCCAGTGTTCAGAAAGAAGCTAAGATTTCATAACTTACTTTAAAGAAGGTAAATTGGTCACCTTTTCACAGTTGTAGTCTCATCTTCAGTCCAAGGCAAAATGGTGATACAAATGATATGCAAATAAACAACAAAAAAGTTAAAGGAACCAGTTAATTAATGCCAGTCTGGAAAAACTTACAGAAAAAATCTTTGGAGTAGTATACTTAGGAGATAAATAAAGGAGAATTTATTTCTTCTGAACAGATTTCTCTAAGGCATTTGATTTGACGGTAAAGTACAAGTTAATGAAGAAATTAGAACGCACAATTTCTGCAAAACAGAAACTAACTAATTCTAGACATTTACTGTAGGAATTACTGTCTGTCTAGTAATTTGTTTTAGGATTTAGTTCCTAGCATGTGTCTCTTACTGGGAAAAATTACTTACAACAGTACATTAAATAATTACTCACAACATTTGTGGTGAATCCCGCTGGTCAAATTAGTAAATCTTCCCTTAATTGCAATAAAATAGCACAAAAAAATTCACAGCTGATACTTGAGAAATTTTAGGATAAATGCAAAGTTTTGCAGAAAAACATTTTTTTTAAAACGTTATTGTTTAACCCAAATAATGATTGCAAATGTACTCCCAGGTTTTGATCAAAATGTGCATATACTCTTTCTGTTTGTATGAATGAATGAATGTATGTTTGTATGAATGAAACAAGACCTTTCAAAACTGCTATTCACACAGCTGCAAATCTTCAAATTCATTTAGGAATATCTAGGTCAATAAGTTAATTTCACATCAAACAAATTGCTGCCTACTATATGGCAGTGTGGCAAAGAAACAAAACAGATCAACCAAAAAGCTATATTCACCTTGTTTTTCTGAGATAGATTTCTATATACCTCAGTCTAAATATTTTTATATTATATTGGCATTTCCTCTTTCAATTTTAAATCTGATTTCTTGTTCTTTAATGAATTAGTTAATTGTTAACATATTTACAAAATACATATTCTTTATGTTAGCAAGTAGTTTTTGTATACATCATTGTCTGTGTTTCACATTCACTAAATAGTTACTGATATAAACAAACATTTTGGGGGTTTCCCCCCACCCTCCTTTTTTTTTTTCATTACACTCAATTCAAAGGCCTAAGAATAGAATCTGAGTGCTAAGGGGTGTTCATATATCTGAAAAAGTGTGTGTAGGTCCTCTACTCTCAGTGTGCAAATTTAAATAAACCCCTCGCTTTCATTACAACTGGATTTCTGAAAATGTAGCCATGAATTCTTTTTTTTTTTTTTTTTTTTAATTTCAAAATTAATTACTGGAAATTTCAAACTGAGAAGTTGATTTGGAATGAGAAGTAGATAGTTAGGAATTTTTTTCTGTGATTATAGGCAAATCCTGAATACTGCTACCATTCAATGGTAGTAATGTTCATCCCTGTGACACTTCCTTTGGTTCAAAGGTAACTTCATCTACTTTCCATGTGAAAATTTATGTGCAAAAAACTGCCTTTTGAGTCTTGTACTTTTTGAGTACACACAAAACAAAGCATGGGTAGGGTCCTCATTGCCCTGGTATGCTCTTATAAATCCCAATAATCCATATTTATAACACAGTCAATTTAAAAGGGTCAGTTTGGACAATACTGCACTGAACAGGAGGGATCCTTGTGACAGAGGCATGACCATGTAGGCAGGAGTTTGGGTAGAAAATAAATTAAATACAGTGGCTGAAGCACACAACAAAATTAAAATGAGGATACTTGGGTTGTCAGTGGCATAGCAAAGAAAGCTGGTGGAAATTTTTTTTTACTTGGATCTAGCTTTATGAAGAAAATAGAGAATCTGATTTGCATGTGAACATAATCAGGGACAAACTGACATCTAAACAGCTATGTGAAACAAATGCAATGCAAGGATGAATACGCCAGGGTATAATGCTCAAGACAGTTCTTCTGTAAACCTTGTTGACTGACATGATCTGAAATGCCAGTTAAAATTATAGAAAATGCTGTTCATGCACAGCTGAGCCTCTCCTTATATAAATGGGAGTGCAGAATGTCTGTCACTAGCAAGAGACATCAATTAAGTAGGGTCTGATTCAAGGCCCATTAATAAAGATAATGTACCAGTTCATAAAAGGAGAGCTCTGGTAAAATGTTTTTACAGTAAAGATACAAGTAGAGCAAAAATAAGTTGTCATTAAGTTATTTCAAGAATAAAAATAATTATATGTTTTATAACATTTCTTTCTCTAAAAATGCCTTTCTTTAATGTGACAATGCTAAGCACAGTCAATACCTTTCTCACTCTATAGAGTAGGCCTGTTAGTTTAAATGCTCTGAAGATGTATCTGTTATATCCTAGAGAATTCTCAGTGCCTTGTAAATGAACACTGAAAACCGCTGTGGAAAAACTGTGCTGGTTTCAGCTGGGATAGAGGTAATTCACTTCATAGCATCTTATATGATTCTGTGTTTCAGATTTGTGTTAAAAACAGTGCTGATAACACAGGGATGTTATTGTTATTACTAAGCAGTGCTTGCATAAAGTCAAGGACTTTTCTGCTTCTCACCGCACCAGTGAGTGAATAGGCAGGGGGCGCACAAGAACTTGGGAGGGGACAGAGCTGTGAAAGCTGAGCCCAGATCACCAAAGACATGTCCCAGATTGTATGACATCAAGTTCAATAATAAATCTGGGGGAAGAAGAAAGAAGAGAGGGACATGTAGAGTGAAGGTGATTGCCTTCCCAAATAACTGTTATGAGTGATGGAGCCCAGCTTTCCTGGAGGTGGCTGAACACATTGCTGATAAGAAGTGGTAAATTAATTCTTGTTTTGCTTTGCTTTTTCACAGCTTTTGCTTTATCTGTCATCATAAAAGCACAGAACCGTAGAATGGTTGAGGTTGGAAGGGACTTAATGATCATATAATTCCAACCTCCCTTCATGGGCAGGGACACCTCCCACTAGACCAGGTTGCTCAAGGCCCCATCCAACCTGGTCTTGAACCCTTACAGGGAGGGGGCAGACACAACTTCCTTGGACAACCTATTCCAGTGTTTTACTGTCATCAAATAAAGAATTTCTTCCTAATATCTAACCAAATTCTCCCATCTTCAAATTTGCAACCATTTCCCCTTGTCCTCTCACTACAGACTCATGTAAAAAGCTCTATCCCAGACTTCTTGTAGGCCTCATTCAGGTATTGGAAGGTTGCTATAAGGTCACCTCAGAGCCTTCTTTTCTCCAGGCTGAACAATCCCAACTATATGTCCATCATATGTTGGGGACTCCAGAACTGGACACAGTACTCCAGGCGGGGTCTCACAAGAGTAGAACAGAGGACGAGAATCACTTCCCTCGACAGGCTGTCTGTGCTTCTTTTGATGCTGCCCAGGACATGTTTGGCTTTCTGGGCTGCAAGCACACACTGACAGCTCACATTGAGCTTCAGGTCCACTAGCACCCCCAGTTCCTTCTCAGGGCTGTCCACCATCCTTTCTCCTCCCAACTTGTATGTGCATGGGATTGCCTTGTCCCAAGTGCAGAACTTCATACTTCGCCTTGTAGAACTTCATGCACTTCACATGAGTCCACTTCTCAATCCTCTCAAGGTCCCTCTGGATGGCATCCTTTCCTTCTAGTGTGTTGACTTCACCATACTGAGACCCTGAATTTTCTCACTTTTACCCTTTTTACTGGGAGAGTGAGAGCTGAGAGTGAGCAAACAGCTGGGGGGATATAGTTCCCTCTAAGGTAAAACCAAAACAGAAAATACATAGTCAGAACCAGAATTTCTGTTCTAAAAATGTTGCACTCCAATGCACATGTGAGCACATCTACAGGTAATTTGGAAACTAAAGACAATGGCTATGTGGACACAATGACAGCAGTGGCTATTGAAACTGGGTAAAGTCTTTTTAGGTGCTGAAAGACAGTATTTGGTGTAAAATCAGACTTAAAGAAAACCAATGTCTGAAAAAATCTATTCCACAAAGAGCAAATATCTGTAAATACAATGCCCCTATATACACACTTGGCATAATAATGTAGTATGTTTATGATTTCTATTGTGTTCTCAGCGAGCTCTTGACCCAGTATGAGAGAGCAGATAAATTTTAGACAAAAGCATTTCTATCACACTCCCTGACTTGAGGAGTTTCCAGTTTTACCTGAACTTGAGCTTCACTAATATTGTTGGCAGCAGACTGGTCACAGTGGAGAAAATGTGGTGGAAAATTGTCTTGTTTATCATCATTTCCATCCACCAAAGCATGTAGCACATTAATGATTAAATATTACCCATACATGTATCTGGTTGACCACCTGGACAGTATTAAGAGGATATGGGGGAAAAAAATACTTTTTTTTATTGTTTTCATACTGAATAGGTAGTGTAAAATTTGGCTGCAAGTTCTCTTCCTGGGACTTTACCAGATAGTACTACAAATTATTTTGACGGTGGTATACAGAGAGGAAGGGTAGTCTCTGGCTGTGGAGGAAAGCAGTCCTTTCCCCTCCTCTGTCCCTTTGAACATTTCCTCTCAGAGGGAAATGGCAAAGGATTCATACACAAATGGGAAAACCAGACCTTCAGAGTGTGATATAGGCCCTGACACTATAGGAAAAATACACGCAAGCGGGAACAAAATATATGTTTTGAAATGCTTTTGAAAATATTAATTATTTAACATATATACTTATATATTAGAAAAATCTCTACTTTTGCTGCTACTAGCACTCTGCCAGAGAGCTCCCTAGTGACTTTTCTCCTTTTTGTTTAAGATAAATATAAGAAAAAGAAAAGAAAAAAGAAGAGAAAAGAAAGGAAAAGAAAAGAAAAAGATAATTTAATATTTTTCTCACAGCTTCCTTTGCAGAAAATCAGGGAGACAAGAGTCTTTTAACTGAAGCTATTATAATTGATCCCTGAAAGTAATAGCCACTGCAAAGTTACTGTTTGATTGCCATTTAGAAATATCACTAGAGCAAAACCAGTACAGCTAAAGCAACTAAATCAGAGGCCAGTATTAACCATTTGCCATTTGTTCTTTTTCTACCTTGTCCCAAGGAAGAAATAATACGCCACTAGCTCAATAGGGCTGTTGTAAGTAAGAAATAAGTGGTGGTCTGAGGCACTGAAGAAAGCATGGCTTGTATTTATTTCATACTCTCTAAATAATTTCTGAAGCTTTCCAAAGCTGGAGAATAGCAAACATTTTTCTAAAATTATTTTCAACTTTGCTGGGTCACGGTGTAAGAGAGGCCAAACCACTCAAGTAATTCTTGAGTCTCAGCTTATTTCTAACATGCAGTGAAACCATTCTTGACATGTTCCTGTGAGCTGCAGCAGCACTATCATCAATTATAGCAATTACATCTCATTTTCTTGAATGAGTGTTACTGATAGTACAAGGATCCACTCTTAAGCAATGAAATAACTTTTTCTTCAGTTTCATCAATGGTGTGAAGACTGTATTTCAACTTTTTGATCCCTATAGGACTTCATTGTATATTGTGAGTTCAATTTCTGATTTATCTCAGCATTCACTGCTGATCATTTTGAATAACATTTTAGTGATCAGTCCTCTAAAAAAAAAAGAGGTACCAGAGAGACCAAACATGGATGTGGTTCTCACTACTCACACTATGCTGAGCCCTGATGCCTAAATGAAAATATGGTACTATTTAAAAAGGCAAATGTTTTTGGTTTTTTCCCAAACTTTCAAGATTATATACACTCCTTTCCTGTGTGTAGATGAAAGAGGTTAAAGTATAAATGTTTCACTACAGACAGATACTAGCATTTAATCCAAAAAGACCCACAAGCCCAATTCCAACACAAAACCTAAAATCAGATAGGTAACTCCTGAAAGTTTTTATTGTTTCACTCTTATTTGTACATGAGCAACTGTTTCAGGCCCAGGTAACTGACATCTAAATGGCCACAGTAAGAGTTACTTGGAAAAATTTTTATTTTTCTTTCTTTTTTTTAGGTGAGAGTTTTTCTAAAAGGACAAGATGCTCAAGTAGTGTCATTCAGTATAATTTCCAGTTTGGCTGATAAAAACCTGTAACAATTTGTAGGGATGGATGTTTGTTTTGTTTGTTGTTGATAGTGGTCTTTGCCAAAACAAGACAACACACCATAAACAGTACTAAGTACCACGGACCCATAATATACACCATTCATATCTTCTAAATCAAGACACAGAAGACCAAATGAGTCTAGGTTTTGCTTATTTCTAAAGGTGGCCTCCATACAACCTAATATTACTAATATAGCTGTCTAACTTTATGTATCTAAAAGTTCTCAAGTCTCAACTAGTCATCAAAGCTCCCTCTATTTTGAATGGAAAGGAGAGGCTTCATTCAGAGGGTGATCTTTCTCAGCCTAAGATAAGTATTTAAGTTAGAACCATGGAATAATGTAAGGTGGCAGATAGGTGAGATGCATCATTCACTGGACAAGGGTCTCTTCTTTTTAGTAATAAAGGTCATGAAGACAAGCTGGCTAGTCTTGACCCAGAGACAGATCACAATAGATGTGAGAAACCTTGCCTGGCTCTGTGGCACTTGGGAAATCATATTACTTTCCTATGGCTATTTGCACATCCATAAAATGGGGCATATATAATACATATATAATGTACTTTTATATCAAAAATATGAGAAATTTGATTCATGGAAACTGTTTATGACCTTTGAGGAACAGGCAGCATAAGAATTGTTCAACATTCTCCTCTAAGGGTAAAAAGCACATATTGAAGAAATACCTGTTATCACCTTATTGTATGTATTCAGATCTTGCATTCAGCATCCCACCTTGACACTTGTAAACAGGCCTTAGGAAGCTGAAAAGAATCAAGGAAAATGTTCCCAATTAAATGAGTTTGGTGATTGCCAAGCTATTTCTATTAGACTGTGATAGGTTTGGCATCCAGGTCATGAATTGCTCAGAGAAGAATGAAAAAAAGATTTAAATGCACTTTTCATCTCATCAGAATGACCCCAAATGAATGCCAAATAGAGCCAAAGAGAGCTGTTAATCAGAGATTAAGCTCCAACAAACAAGTTCCTTGCCAATAAATTCTGTGGTCATCTACTGTGATGTGTTCAATAAGATCAGTTTTGAATTAGAAAGCTGTCTTTTCTTGTTCTATCTCTTTTAGCAAAATGCTGACATATCCAGAGTTAGAAAATTTCTAGACATTAAGAAACTAATGGCAAATTAATGGGTAAACTCAGAACTACGAGTTTCACAGCATTTTCTCTTTTCCTGAGGTACCTAAATATGACTGGGATTATAGAAACTGTGTCTTGAGGAAGGGTCCACAGTCTTCGTGTGTATGGGGACAGCCTGTTCCTGCATTTTTAAGATTTCTCTCTTGAAGAGTGTCCAGCCTTCCTCAACCCCTTTGTTCTTCCAGACTGTTTCCCAATGAACTATCTCAGCCAATATCCTCAACGTGTTGAAGTCAGCCCTCTGGAAGTCCATGGTGGAGGTTTTGTTAAACCCTCTCCTTTACTTCATTAAGGATTGAAAACTTGGTAATTTTGTGGCTGTTAAACCAAAGACATCCTCCTACCACCACATCTCCCATCAGTCCTTCCGTGTTTGTAAACAGCAGATCTGAGGACAGTGACACTGTTTCAGAGCTGGAATTACTTCTTGCTGCTTTCTTTTACAGGGAAGATCTGATGGAACACAGAGCTGTAAAATGTTCTCATGAAGAGAGAAAATCCTCTCCAGTGAAAATTCAGTATGCATAACTTATCAAAATAAGATTCAGCAGTGCCTTGATTAAGGCATATAAAGATCTTCAGGGGAGAAAAATAGCATGGGCTAACGGGCTCTTCAATCTTTTGGAAAAAACAAAATTACAGGATTGAAAACTATTTGAAGGTAAAACTAGAACAATTAAATGAGAGATAGCACACATTTTTTTAACTATGGGATGGCCTAGTATTAGCAGGGATGGAGAGGATGAAAGTACTAGAAGTAATGATGGGTTCTATTTTTTCTTATGTCTTTAGATCAAACTGGATACCTGTCTGATGAACATGCTTTAGATAAACTCACGCAAGTGGACTCAAAACAAAGTAAATTAGTGAAATATTATGGTCTGTATTAAATTTAGAAGATTAAAGCAGGTGATCTAATGTTTGCTTCTGGTTTTAATTTATAAATGATCAATATCTAAGCAAGAGCTGGCAGCTTGTTTACCTTTCCTTGAAGAAACCTGGGGCTTAGACCAGCATAACTACAGTTGCACAGCTGTAGTTGACTTAATAAGTACTTTCAGTCCTGAAAGGAGTTTGTTCTTTCCAGTTTTCCAGCACTCACATTACCCAATTTGGTTGACTTATCAATCCAGCAACACACATAGGGAAGAGAGAAAACTGTTTAGTTCAGACCTAACCTATCCTGGTCTGCTTGTTTGTTATCTCTCCTCAAAACTACAGTGCACGATGTTTTTTACCCAGATTATTTTTAAAGTATAGACAGTCTCTTCTGTTTTTCATATCAGTCTAGGACTACAAATGGCTTCATAGATGAGTTTCTTCAGCAATGTGATTTTTTTTTATGTAGTCTATTCCATGCTTTCAGACATAAATACACCTAGACATTACTTATTAATGTCTTTCACTGCTTTGCTTTGTCTGGTTATAATTATCTTACTGAATATTTCTCAGTCTTCATTTCAGAATTTATATTCTTCTGTAAAACTCTGTGTTTCTGTATGCATGAACACTTTAACCACAACATGTACACAAAAGATCTATGGACTAGTGCTAGGCAGAGTTGTAATCCAAAAAGAGTGTCAAAACTTTAAAGGTAGGGCGAAAGAAAAATATAAATGAAGTGGTAACACAGAGATCAGGTGATGATAAATGTTACTGCTTCAACCTGGTGTTCAATCTGTCCATCTGTTTGTCTGTCTGTCTATCTACCCACCTATAAATTTTGGATTTGCTGTGGTATTTCCAGAGTTTTGTATAATGTGTTCAATAAGAAGAGCCTAACACTGCAGTCTGAGAATTCATTCTTGAAGACTGCCAAATATTAAGATCTGGTGTACTTTCAGCATGTGTTGCAAAAGGCACTAAAAACACTTTCTATAAATAATTTCCAGAATTTTGACCTTGGTGTATTATTTTTTGTCTGTCCCTCATTTTTTTCACCCTGAGATCAACAGGATTTCTGTCACTAATTACAGGGGGAACAGGGGACACCAGACCTTCTTCCATTTGTGTTTCTCAAATGTATTCCTGGTGATGGTTAACTTTCAAGTCAGGGAAAAAACTTGCAATTTAACCTGAAGAGTGTTCCTTTTCGATGTTGCATCCCCTGGACATTCTTAAATGTTACAAGTGGTAATCAGGTCTTGTATTATCTAGCTCACAGAGGCACAGAGACTCAAAGCAGGTGAAAGTCATCTACTCAATCCCTGTATCCCAAAGCAGAATCAACAATATCTGTATTGTTCCTTGCAAGATGTACACCTGAATAGGCCTTAGAGAGCTTCAGTTATGTGGACTGCAGACATGCCCATGGCAGTCTCTTTCTGTATTTCACAGTCCTCAGTGTTACAAAGTTCCTTCATATGTCTATTCCAATCTTTCTCACTGCAGTTTCAAACCATTAATTCTTGTTCTATACTCAGCAGCTACAGAGAACATCTTATTCCTGCCCCTCTGCAGTAACTTTTCTAGTAGGTGAAAACTGGAGCATGTCTGTCTCAGTGCTCTTGCCAGCTAAACAAATCCAGTTGTTATTTTTGAGATACCTTATTCCCATCATTCTTTGTTCCCTGCCTCCTCTTCCACTAGCTTTAAGTGGCAATACAAAAACTGGATACCATATTTACCATATTTGCATATTTTGAAGTACATGTTACTCCTCCCTACTTGAGTTATCCACCATGTTAAAATTTCCCTTGGCCTATCTGAGTTGCTCTCTGAGCTCATCTTTAATAGTGGCTCTGTATTAATTTCTCAATTGATCTTGATTTTCTCCAAATTATTTGACTCAAAATGATTGTTTTGTCATACAAAATAACTTGAAGTATCATCATTAGGGCAGAGGCTTTGAATTCACCTTAGGCAATGAATTTCCTTTAGTAAGTTGCTTTGAAAATATTTTTCTAGTTTTATTTCCTTGCAGAATGCCATGTGATTGAAAGTTAAGCAGCATGCTTATCTTTTTTTTTTTTAAAGACCAAAATAATTCACTGTAAATAATTCTCACTTCCAACATGTGAGCTTCGGTTTTCTTCTGGAGAATATTGATTGATATTACACACCCTGAAAACAATCTGCTTGTTAAACCTTTCATTTCTAAGGTTTCTTTTGTCTCCTATAAGTTGTTAGCTGAAGCTTTTAAGACTTGGCCTAAAGGTTTTCAGTAGTTCTTTTGAGGTTGGAAGAACAAATCTAGAAATTTATAGAGTTTAGCACCTCCTGGATGGAGAAAATCCATAGACAGAACACATCCTATTGATTCAGTGAAACAGCTGTTGAGGTAGTGGCCCAAGAAACCCAAAGTTAATTATGGAATGAAGGCTTTAAAGTTGCATTCTTGTGAGACAATGCTTTGGATTCAGTTCTTCAAGAAAGGTAGAAACAGATAGTTGGAAAACAGCACAGAGACTCTTTGGGTTATAAAGCACAATGGTCTTTTCCACACAGTCCAATCACATGAAAAGAGGAAGAGACTGCAATCTATCCAGAAAGCTGTTAAAAACTTATATCAAAAAGTTTTTAACACTGTGTAGGAAGAGTGATTCATGGTGAGGCATTTATTAGAAGCATTCCAGTTAGCAGTGGAATAGAGTCAGTAATTTTTTTTCCTGTAGTTCAAAAGAAAACTCCAGGAAGGTGTTGTTTTTGCTCTGCTGTGGCAATAACCTAGACTTTTATGTTTATCAGCCAAGGTATTAAATCAGGACATTTAAATATTAGATTTTAGAGATGTAAATAAGTTTGTGAACATACCCTTTAATTTTGTTATGCTTGCCTTCAAATCCCCCTTTAAACAGTACTCAAACCTTGTCAAGGAGAGAGCTGTACTTGTTCCTCAAAATTTACTGAATCACAAACAAGAGCTATGTCATTTGAAGACTGTGTTATGCTTACAACTTTCCTCACATTTGACCAGAATATTTCAACATATAAAGTTTAAATAAAACCTCCCAGAATTAGATGCACAGTTAGTCCCCATTACCATAGTGCACAAATAGTTAAAACATTGTGAGTCTTGCTGGCTATACGTAGTTTCTGCAGAAAACATTGCTAGACTGAGTTCAGAACTGTATTTATTGCAAATTTGAAGATAAAGCAAATGATTATTTGCTTTGTGATGATGAATTGTTTAGCTAGTTATAATGTTAGTATGGGTTTGATCTGAAATCAGAGAACATATTGAACATTAGCACTTGTGACATTTCATTATGGTAGTTTCTATTCTGCAAATTAACTTGCTTCTAAATTTCCATTAAAAGTATGAGTCAGGCTCCCATAATACTACCCTTTCTTCTGTATTTACTGAAACTCAGATTTGTGTTCACCCACAATCTTAAATAAATAGGAAAACTGTGACTAATCATCCATGTCCTTCCATTTTTATTACCTAACATGATGATTTCACTTACATCAAAATAAACTCCTTAAAAAACTTCAAAATGTGCTGTGAAAACATTATTTAAAAACCAATGAAGTGTCTTCAATGGGGAAGATTTATCTATGATAAAGTGATATGCTATTATGATGGAGGATGTGATGAATGGGAATAGTTAAGTTTTCTTTGAAAAAGGAGTTCTTTTCAATGAGACACATGTACAACCTCTAGAAGGGTTTTATGACACTCATCTTTCATTCAGCTTGAAGTTTTCTCTTAACAGAGATAAAAAGTGGCATTTGTGTGGTGACATTAAGTGCAGACACTCTTGGTAAGACCCGAAGTTCTAAGCCTTACAGAAGTTTATAAGTGGTCTACTATCTGCACCAAAAGTTTTTACCTGTCTGTATATGAAATGTACTGGTTTTGCTAGAATGTTTTTAGGAAGACGTTGATGCCACCAAAACTGGAAAGGTCACTGACATTTGTCCTTAGAGCAATTCTGTTATGACAGAAAGGTGCTTCTATTCCTCTTATTGTCCAGAAGACAGAAGGCACTGGACACAGTTGGTATAAGCAGAAATAGGAGTTTATTGTCCTGCTTTATGCTGTGGTGATGAAGGACAGGGATGCTGTCAGGTACACTCAGAGCCAATTTTAAGGCTTGCCTACTTTATTATGGTAGGGAAGGAGAAGAGGATACCAGCAGGATTGCTGCAGATAAGCCAAGGGTTGGCTTGGCATATCTTGAGGGAGACAATGGTATTGGGAACATTTGCTGCTTCTGGTAGCACAGAGGGCTCAGGAATGTATCTGAAATTCTGGTACACCAGTGCATGGAGTATGACAAACAACCACGATGAGCTGGAAGCATTGGTCATCTCCCAGAGCTGTGTTACCATCAGTATTAGTGAAACTTGGTGGAATGGATCCTGTCATTGGAGTGCTGAGGGAGAGGGCTAGAGGCTGCTCAGGATAGGAGAGAATGTTCAGGATAGGAGATGTGGAGATGTTGCATTTTATGTAACAGTGGGGATTGATTGTACAGCCTTACAGTTAGGGATGATGGGGATGAGAGGGATGAGAATAGAATAGAATAGAATAGAATAGAATAGAATAGAATAGAATAGAATAGAACTGAACTGTTCAAGTATGCTGTTCAGGCTATTGTCCAAATTCCTTTTAAATGCTTACAGACATTGGACTTCAAACATCCCTCTAAGAAACATGTTCCATTGTTTGACTACCCTCTTGGTAAAAAAATACTTCCTAATGTCCATGTGACTTTATTTATTGATTACAACTCTGTTCAAGGGAATAAGACCATTTATTCTTTCTTGCATATTTGGAAATTTGTAACAACAAAAAAATATCTAAGTCCATCATCACTGGAATTTTTCTTGTATTCTTGTCATGGAAATTTTGCGAAGGGTACATGTTTCTCATGTCTGCTTCATAAAGAATAGTGCATATAATTGCTTAGATAGAGTGCTGAACTAAAATGTTAGGTTCTATTAGATGAGCTAATTTATTGATCTGCACTATTGTTAGCTAACTTTTCTCCTTGTTTTATAGGGATTATTATTGATTACTAAATGACTTTAATTTCAGTAAACAGCACAGAAAGAGAGTTAAATTGAATTATCAATAATTAATTGCCAAATGTTAGCAGATGTTTACGTTGATCTTTGTCAGGGGGGATAAATTCGGAAATTTGAAATGCTTCTGGATGTAGTTTCTTCCAAGAATGTCATTATTAAATTGTTATTAGACGGGTTGCAGGTTATCACTTGAGGATCATAATGTTCTTGCCGTTTCAAATGAAAAGTGATTCTGAACAAAACAACATTACTGCATATATTTCTAAGAGATGAGAAACTATTATCCTTAAGTAATTACAAGCTGGTACTATTTAATTCATTTGGACAACTTAAATGGATAAAGTAGGGATGTTTATTCTTACAACTCCAGTGATTCCTTTGCCATTTTGGGAGCTGTTTTTGAGACCAGTTCTCCTGAGATGCTGTGTCTTTGCCAGGGGTCAATGCTTCCTTGCAAGTGAGGCAGAGTGAGGGAGACATGTCTGTGACTCAGCTTCTCTTTATCCTTGTACAGTGTCAGATTGAGTTCATTGACATTTCAAATACAGTGGACTCAGCTTGACTGGATAAGGGATGAACAGGCACTCTGCTCTACCTCTGTTGCTGAAAGGGTCTAGAGCAGGGAGCCAGAAAGGCAGCTGAGTGCTGTGCAAGTGCTTAGACATGAAAGACACAAAAGGTCATCTGTCGTGTCCAACAGACACAACGAAGATTAATCTTCTCTCAGGAAGGTGTATGCCATAACAACTGGCCTTTCTTTTGTGTTTATTATGTCCAGAAAGTTGTACTGTACCAGATATTTTTTATAACTAGCAAAATCTAGGTCATCTCTTGTGTCCTCTTTGATTTAAAGACATCAAGTTAGAACTTCTGCATCTGCATGGAAATGCCTCAGGAGGTGAAAAGGTTTGATGACTTACAGGTATGCCAAAAGGGGAACGTTGCATTTTGGAAATGCTGAAATATTATTTTTTTTTAGCATTACAATGTTAAATTCTCCAAACTGGACTCACCAGGAAAAACAAGGGATGAAAAAGATGATGATGATGATGAAGACTCCTTAACTACCTGCCTGAAGTCTCTTACTCTTACAGGGAAGTTCTTTCAGCATTTCCTTCCACTGGTGGTCACAGCTCATTGTCCACTTCCTAAGATAAGTGACTTTTGCAGCCAGAGGCTCACAGAAGCCTTTGGAAGCAGAGTAAATGTGAAACATTAGAAGAGTGTTAGACAGTGTGATGCCAAAGTACTGCCCATAGTATTTCACACTACTTTTGGGTCAAGGACAAGTAGAACGGAACCTTTTTTAATTTTTTTGTGGTACATAATAGATATGCCATATTATGCTATAAAACAGATTCTTGAATTGTGAGATTGTCCCAGTAGTATTTCTGCACACCAAAGGTGTAAAGCAAGTAGTTGAAATGAATAGCATTCTACTTCCATAAAGCCAGTGTAGTTTTTTTTTATTTTGCTCAGTTGAGTGGTTATTTATGATTTTTTAAATAGAGAACTAGTAAAACAAACAGGAATAAAATATGACAGGAAGTGAAATTTGGTCTGAATTACTTTAGCCTAGATATCATGAAGGTAGACCTGGTGTTAAACAAAGGAATGGAAAAGCAACAAAAAATAAAAAAAGCAAAGCAAGAATCCTACCAAGGGAGGAAAGAAAAAAAAAAAAAAAGGAAAACCAAGGACTTAAAAAGAAAAACTGAAGCTTAAAATTTTCAGCATATTTACAAGGCTGCAATTTACATAAAGCTTTGTAACATATATTTTGTTCCACATCCATTACATTCACTCAAATGTATTTTGTAACTGACAGGCCAGTGCCAGAAGTTACAAAATCACTGATGTCTCTTTTCTCCAAGTTATTAAGAAATTCCTTTGCCGACTCTGGTTCATTAAATTTTCTTGTTTTATTTCCTACTGTGATGATTAAAGTGGCTGGATTTGGAATCCCAGATCTAATATGTCTTTTTTGTTTGTTTTTTTCTTCACCTCTTTAAATTTAGTGAACTATCTGGAATTCATTTGCCTTGTCACATCAGCATATGTCTGTAGCCTTATCATCTTTAAAAATAATGAAGTTCACAGTTCTTCCCTTACTTCTTCTGAATTGAATTTATCTTGTAATTTATCTTAGAAGTGTTTCCAGAAGGGACTGCCTTCTGCAGACAATAAAATCCGTAAGCATTAATAACATTTGCTATCCAAGATCAGCAAAAACAACAGTTTAGTTTGCTCCATACTTTCTAATTCCTCATCAAACATAACATAAAACTACTAAAATACACAGGGAAAGAAAAGAACAACCAAAAAAATATTGTTGTATAACAATAGCATGCAATATTCCTAACAGGCATCTCAGCAAGGTATTAAGCAACCTCATTAATAAAAGAAAAGGCTTGATGTGGTGGATAAAACGAGGTGGAAGGACAAAGGATTTATATCTGTGACTGGACTAGTTCCTAATTCCCAATAGTTCCAAAAAGGCTCATAATCTTCCTAAAGCTTCCTCTTTCTTCCTCTCCTTAACTCCTGTTTGTCAAAATCACTTTAACAGTGAAATGGTATGAATTAAGCAACTCATATTTTCTTCACAGGACTTAATTAGTGCTTCTTACGTTTTGTTTTATCTATATATGTAATTCTAAAGCATATCAAAATTGCAGTTTTCCATCTACTTCTATAGATTCTAAGTTCATAAAGCGTAAAATTAATCTCGCTTCTGTTGAAGTAATTTCAAGCTATGTATCAGGTGATGAGTTAGGAAAAGACAAGAAGCAATCACACTTAATGACACTGCAATTCATTATTCTGTAACAACACAGTTATTGCAGTTGTTGTAACTATAGCATATTAACTAATTACTTATGTTTCTTATAGCATGGAAGTTCGTCCCATTTGCTGACCTGTTTGGGTTTTTTTTCATATTCCTAGAAATTCATTTGAAATGTAGTTACATGGTGCAGTTATTTACATGGTTGTATTAATTCATTTTCAGCTTTAAAGAGTTGATGTACTAAGATGAAATTTAAAATAAAGCATTATCTGTAAAATGTTGGGCTCATCCCATGAAATTCTAGAAAACTTCTCCTTGTTAAATCCAGAGGTGTGGAGCTACATACTGGAGGACTACAGTCTCAAGCAGAGTAGAAAATAAGTCTCTAAATAAGGTAAATGCGCAGGGAATTTTTTTTGCAGGGATATTGCCTTTCATGAAATTATTTGCTGCTGAACTGGAACTGGTTGTACCCATGTCACAATATTTTTGAATGTTAACAATAACATCTTTTTAATGTCTAAAGAAATGAATTTAAGAAGTCAATGGAACACACACACTTTGGATATGAATTATTTTCTGAAACACCATAACCTATTATGTTTCACCTTTATCTAACTTAAATATATTATTTGAGATTGCATCAATCTCTTTTCTAAGTCTCTTTTCAAAATTAAAAAATAAGTCTCCTTTTGTTGTCCTAGATAAGCATACTATAGTTGTATAAATGGCTAGCAAGATAGATCTCTGTTATAACCAAAGAAAACAAATAAGCCAATTTAAATGATCCATTTCTAACTATGAGCACAAAAAAACCTCCTCCCCCCCCCAAAAAAAAACCCAAAACCAAAACCCACAAATCAAAAAAACCAAAATCCCAAACAAACAAAAAAACCCAAAACCCTAAGCCCACCATGTTTGGCGAAAAAGATTAACAGTCGTTGCAGTGAGGGGTTTTTTCATTAAAAATAATTTTGGGTTCTGGGTAATACAGTATTGTGACCTAAAAATTCCACAATCAAATCTTTTAAAAAAATCAATGCCCACAAAATATAAACAGTAATATTTCTATCAGATGTAATGAAGAACATTTTTATAGTCACTGAGGAAGGAGAAATTTGTACGTGTATGGAGGTGAATATAAATACATAAGCCAGATCTTCCATTTTGTCAGGCAAAGCCACTGGGAAAATGAGAGATTATTATTTATCTTAATTTACAAAGGACAGATCACTTCTATGAGTATGAAAACTCAGAGTTTGCCAGGTCTTGGTTCTTCCAACCACATGTAGAAAACATGATGCAGAAATGTTACGTTCCTCTTTTTACTCCACCTTTCTACCATCACCAGTCAGACAAGAAAAATTCCAAGGTTTATGACTTTGAATCTTCTCAACATGGCTACACTTCTCCTTCTCATTTAGCAGAGCCCTTGCAGGAGCTGTGTTTTGATGAGTCTCCCTGTGATAAAACTGGATAAAGCTACTGTGATGTGAGTCACATAACTGAGGAAATTCCATCTGGAAATCAAGAATCCTGTTGGGGACTGAGCAATAAGGTCAGAGTAAGTGGCCCTATTTCATTTGAAGACCACTTGAATCTTCACAGCTTTTCCACACGTACCTTCCTGTTTCATGCAAGCTGCATAAAATGTTTCCTCTTTAGAATACTCATATTCATATTCATATTCACAGAATATTCCTCTTTAGAACCATTTTTAAAAGAATAGCTAAATAATGAAGAAGAAATATGAAGGTGGGAAGCAAAGCATGACAATTGTCTATTTTGGCTGGCATAATTTGATGTAATGTCATTAAATCTAGAAATTAATAATGTGACTTTGATTTATTCCACCTAGGTATCAAACAGCCATTCCTTCTTACTAATACTTATATTGTGCTTAGTACACTTTATTTATAACTTTCAGACACTACTAAAATGGAGATATTCTAGCAGTATTTTCTTGTCACTATGGGCTTAAAGAACTTAGAGTTAGTAGTGGTGACTTCTAATGCGTAAGTTACCATGGTGATGGCTTTCTTAATGAACAGTGGATAAAACTGCTTCATAAAACATACATACTTGTAGATTGCAGGTACTTTGTTGCATCCATAGTGTTTGAATCAACATTCATACTTAATAGCATACATGTTTAGTGTATTGTATCAAGCTGCTGATGCATGCTCAGAGTTTCTTATTGTGGCAGCAGATGCTGATCTCCAGAGAATTAAATCTGTTCTCCTGAAGCAGAGCCTTTCACTCAGATATAGCAAACTTAGGAACGCTGGGCCCAGGAAACTCAAGTTACATGCAGAGAGGATACATGCAGACTCCTTCAGGCCTGAAAGCAATATTGCTGTGTTTGCATGGCACCACACTGAAGATAATAAAATTGCTCTCTCAGAAGAGTCACAGCCAGCACAGCCATCTCAGCATCTTATATACTACAGAAAATAAATACCTGAGGCAGGTCAGTGTCTTTGGCCCATTTGCTAAGACGGAATGGCTTTTAAGTGGAGAGCCAGACTGCCTAGCTGATGGCTAAAGGGTCTGAAGACCTCCACAGTCATCTTGGAACTTCAATAGAAATCAAAACTCAAGACTACTAAACAAGCATAGTTTATTTTTTTCTATGTACTTTCTATCCAGTTTCTAATTCGTTCCCCTGTGTGCTCTGAGGGCAGGCTTGGTGCTAGTGAGTCTCCTGCTGTACTTAGTGCAGGAGAGAAATATTACCCAGGAAGATTTTTTTTTAAAGTTCTAAAGTTTTGGTGAGGATGAATGACACTATCACCAATGCAAGAGTCTTCCCTGCCCACAAACATCCTGGTCTAGAGAGCTAGTACAATTATATTCTCATTTCTGCAACACAGTGTCTCTTACTTAGCTTTTTTATCCTGAGATTTCAATAAGACAGTAGGCAATAACTTATGGCCCACATATGTAGAAGTGAAAGTTATAGCTCAAAACTTTTTTAAAGTCATCTCTCAAAGATGTCACAAAGGCAGAGTTTGAATAGGATAGCTCTACTCAGTCTTCTGGACAAACACTGAGAAAAAGTGAATTTCCTGTATAAATTGTGCAAAGTCAAATATTTTGAGATACAACTTAAAAAATAAGTATGTTGGGTAATATTGTTTAAGAAAAATCAATGTTTAAGTTAATAAACCAGATATAGAACACTTGATTAATTTTCACTAACATTTAAAACAGACATGCTGCAAAAGGAAAGGCAGATAACAGGAGAAATATAAGGGTGTAAGTACACAGTTCTCATATTACAATTTACACTACAGCAAAGGGTAATACTTGGCATTTAAATAAACTTTATCACCTGTAGGTTTACAAGTGCTTTTTTATAGACCTTAATTTATAGGCTTTTTTAAGGTGTCAGAGATTGATTTTCCTCTGAATCCCTGACTAGTTTCCATAAATTATGCTTTTGATAGACTGGCAAATTAATCCAATGTATATGCCTATGGCAAAAAACAAGGGAAAGTATTTTCATATCACTTATCTTTTCCCCGCTCAGTCACACAATCCTTTTTTTTGCTCTTTTGAATTTCTGTATTTTATTCTACCCAGAATACGTGGCATCTTCAAACCTTTGAAGTACTTTTCCGTCCTGAAAGTTGTAACTCTCATAATCCAAATAGAGACACTTGCCTAGTCCTCTAGCATACAATCTGAACACATTGAATAAATTCAGAGACCAATAATCTGAATGGATTTTCAAAGGGGAGATTGTTCCTGACCACCCCAAAAACCATTTGTGATGAGGTGACTGATGAGATGGATGAAGTAAGATCACCATATACTGTTTATCTTGGCTTAGGCAAGGCTTTCAGCAGTGTCATCCATAACGTCCTCATAGACAAACTGATTAAGTATGGGATATATAAGGACTGTGAGATGGATTAGAAAACTGGATGAACAAGAGGGCTCAAAGGGTTATCAGTGTCACAAAGTCCAGCTGGATACCGGTCATTACTGGGACTGGTACTTTTTAACATCTTCATGAAGAGTGTGCTCTCAACAAGTTCACAGATGATAAAACAACTGGTAAAAGTAGTTGATCCATGAGATGGAAGTGCTGCCATTGAGACCATCTTCAAGAGGCTAGAGAAGTGGACCAACATTAACCTCATGAAGTTCAACACAGGGAAATTCCAACTCCTGCATCTTTGGAGGAATAACCACAGATTAAGTTTAGGCTGAGGGCTGACTGTCTGGCAAGCATCTTGGAGAAGAGGACTAGGAGGTCCTGTTTCACAGCAAATTGACCATAACACAGTATTAACCACTTGCAGCAATGAAGCCCTTGGACAACCCTGCCTTGAGCAGTGATTTGGAGTAGATGTCTTCTGGAAGTTCCTTCACACATTAGCTGTTCTTTGACAATGAGGATAGGGATGCTTTCATCCAAGTCAGGATCTTGCAGAGGACTTCCTGGTACACAAAGGTGAAGATAAATGTACACAGGGTTGTTGCAAGTGGTTAAGAAGAACTGAAATGTGAGACACACTGTATTCTCAATGCAGTTTGCAATAACCTTCACAGGACTGGTTACTGACACAAATGCAGAGTGTTCATAGTCTGGATCTTGCTCTCTATCTTTCTCAGGGGAACACTACCTTTTCAGTTCCACTTTTCCTTTCTGCAGGCACATGGCAAAGTTGACACACCTGCTGCTATTAACATCTGCACAGTAAAATCACTCAGATTTCTTTGATGGAACTGTGTAGCCTTGAACACATTAGATATGTCTCAGATTTCCCAATGTCTTTTCACCATAATGGAGTTTTGTGTTTCTTCCCAAAATAGCTTACTTTCTAAATTTCTTACTTCCTACACATGTGCTTTCCTTAATTCTTATAACCTTGCCCTGGTGTACTGCTAAAAAGAAACACTTGAATTATTTTAAACTGAAAACATACTGCCCAACAATGCTCTAATCCAATTAAACAAGAGATCAATCTTAGCAGTGATCTAATCATCTGGTCCTGTTTGTGTAACCAGATTAAATTTAGAATATCTACTCAAGCAGGTATCCTTTGGACATGAGAAAGTAGTTCTGATAAAAGCTCTGAAAAGTGTATTCACTGCTGTCTCTTTTCAGGATTTTGTTGTGAATAGTCATTTAGGATAGCACATTAAAAAATTATTATTTCTAAAACAATGATAATTAGCTGATTACTAGAGAACTTCATTTTTTTTAAAAGAAAATGAACAAGTAATCTACAGACTTTGCTGTTTCCAAAACACAGCAACAACAACAACAAAAAGCCTTCAGAATATCTCTCTGGTCGGTGAAAAATGAAAAAAAAAAATTAAAAAAGGCAACATTTAATATTTCTCAGCTTCATTTTTTAAAGAAAAATAATTCATTAATTTGGAGGCTTTATTTTTTTACATAGCAAGCACTTGAGATTAACAAAGTTCAATTTCAGGAAACCAGTAAATGAAAAAAAAAAAAATGAAATGAGATACTGAGAAACCAATTAGGCAATTTCTCTATGGATTTTTTTCTTTCTACAAATTGAGATTGATTGAACTGAGATTGAATAGCAGAAAGGGCATACTGAACAATGCTGGAGACAGAGATAATACACAGTGTGCACTGGGATTCCTGACATGCTTGCCTTCCCTCTATGGACAGATAAATTAGCAAGAGATTTTTCTCATCAAGATCTGATTTTTTATATCCCTCTATTCATGTTCATTACTAAAATGTTTATTTTAAGGTATAGAAAAATAAACAAATAAATACATAAACAGGACTATATTAAATTTTCAGGTGATTTCATGTATTACAAATATTTAGATTTCATATCATAAAGAATTTCCCTGCAGGCATTTTGGTCCTCATTCAGTGAGCATAGATTTTGTCTATACATTACAATACTATAAAAATTCTAAATAATGAAATACCACTATTATACAGTACTACTAGCAGTGTAAAATAAATTACTGTACTACAGTCATACTATAAATTGTTGTAAATTTTCTGTTTGTTATTTTTAGCAGAAGACATGTAATTCTAAAGTTTAAATATCACCTGCATCATATGAGAATCTCCATGTGCTAATTATCAGACTGTCAGGTAAGTCCCTTTTCCACTGGTGTTTATTTGCTCTTTTTCATCTGAATGCCCAGCATCTCATGAGCATTACTCTAGATTTTTCACATGCTGGTAAAACTAAAGCCTTTAGACATATTCCTACAGCTATTTGAAAATCTGCAGAAAATATCCATCTTAAGAACTCAGAAAGCTATCTTTTAAAGGAAAAAGAAAGTGGTATATTTTCTAGCTTTAGATCCTCTAGGCATTCTCTGACTTCAGGCAGCCTGTGCTTTGAATTTGTTCCTGATATTAACTTCCCAGTCTCTAAACATCTTTTGTCTTAAAAGAGTAAAAGTAGAATTTGTATACAAATCCAGGAGGTCCACTATTAAAGAATCCCAGCCTTCACTTTGAAATTAGTCAATGTAAAAAAAATCTTTTCTACAAGCACCTATATCTAGCTGGCCTGAGGAAAACAATTTTTCAGTAGTAGCAAAGTGGCAAATTAGGAAGATTACTGAAAATGCTAATTTTAATCTAGTTGCAAACTTTATGATCTTTCACAATAAACTACCACAGGTTGGGAACGAAATCAAAACAGTATTATAAAATTGGCTATAAGCAACCTAGAGAAATATATTTTTCCTTACAGTAATTTAAATTACTATCCTGAGATCAAGAAATAAACCTAACTATTGAATTAGGAGGCATAGGAATGGCTCATAAGAGAATACTTTTCTTTAAATACATCTGCATTCAATTGACATAAGGAAGCAGCATGTGGATAGGATTAAATTCCTAACTGTAGACACCTACACTTTGATTTGACTTATGAGCTTGGCATCTTGGTTCCCATCACTGGCACCCAGGAAGTTCCCACACTTTTAGGCATCTCTGCTCATCTGGAACACTCTACAATATCTGGAACATACACAAATGTAAAATTTAGAGGAGTCCTATGTCTTGCTGGAATGACATCTGAGTGCCAGGAAGATGCTGGCACTTATTTAAAATGACACTACATGTCTATGAATATGCAGCTGAACCAGACCCTTCAAATCATGCTACTCTCTGAAATCCATGGAACTTTTTGAGCAGACCTTCTTTGGTTCTGATGGGAAAATTATTCTCCATACTACAAGCAGACAACAGCACTCAGACACTAACATTGTTAAGTGACTAAGAATTTAGAGCTCAATGTCACCCTTGACAGACACCAAACTGGTATGATTTGTCTGCAATTCACCAGATGGCAGGGAAGGTCCTTGCAAACTCTTAAAAGAAACAGTTCTAATCTTCATCTCTCTGATTATGGGAAACCTTGAGTGAATCAGTAAGGACTTTTTGTAGCTAAAACTACAAACAGATGCATTTTTAATATATTTTTAAAATTCAGGTTCTACATGAGTCTATGGGTATTTAATTGAAGAAATAAAAGTTTAGTAATTTGATTGATTTCTGTTTACTGTGTTGCTGTAAACTGTACATTATTGAGTCTAAATCTTGTTTATTTTGGAACTATAGTGTTATTTTTTTAATGTGTGCATTAAAAAAATGTACATGCATGTGTCCATATATACAGGTATATATATATATATATGTACATGACAGTGACCTTGGATCTGGATCCAGTTCTTCTTTCATCAGAAAGTATTATCAACTAAATATTTTTTATAATTTCCAATTGAAACTTTAAATATTTCATTAAGTAATATTTTCACCACCTTCTCTTTGAATAAAACCGTTCTGACCATGTGTTTACTGATGGCAGCATCTGTGCGGTTGTACAGGAAAAGTGATAGATCTCATTTGTTTAAATAAAGCACTGTGAAAGTTTGTGGATTTTTCTGCCCTTGGTAATTATTGGAAATCCAGGAATAGAAGTACTAGTCAGATTTAGCTAATTAATCTTCATGACTTTCATTAGTCACAACTCATTTTACATCTAAATGAGCATCCAGATCTTTTCCTTAGTTCAGTGGACCTGAGTGTTGCCTTTTGTGTCTGAGGAGAAGATGCAGAACATCAGCTGCATGGTGTATATTTCTGTAACAAACTTCACGTCAATGGTAGTAGAGCTATGCTGAACTCCAGGTGGCCTGTCTGAAATGGGAATACCTTTGAAATGTACTTATGGAGAAACACCCAAGAGGGCAGAACTAAGAAAAGAGGAGCTTAATCCTATTAAAAAATGCCATCAAATCCCATTTTATTAAGAATTTAAAGAGGTAATCAAGACAACCCTATTGAAGACTTTTTCACTCCTTCCGGTGCTGGGATATTGCAATTCTATGTCAGTTTAGCTGCTTCCTGCTTAAAATTTATAGAAAGCTGTTTGTAAAAAGCACAAGGTTCATTTATCCTCTGCATATGTAAGAAATGCAAAAGTACACTTGAGGGTATGTGTGCAAAGAAGACTAAACTGTTCAATTTGGCACATTTAGCTTGTTGGCATTGCTCTTTGTTTAAATTAAAAATAACACTTTGCTAAAGCAAAAAAAAGAAGACTGCTGCATTGAAAGAAAATATTAATCATAATTATTGTAGCGGTCTGATCTTTATTAACTTTATTGCATTAGTAGCCTCAGGCCAAAATCCAGATCACCACTACATTTGGGCAAGCTAATTCATATTAAACTACTAATGAATTAAAATACACATTTCCTATATACCAACACATAATAGAACTGGTCACTTCTCCAGAGAGAGAAGTCTTTTTTTGTTGTTTAGACTGTAAACTTTCTAGTAAAGAGCTGCTTTTTTCACAGAATCACATTGTTCTGGTTGGAAAAGACCTCTAAGATCACGGCTTCCAACCATCAGCATCCCCGCCCAAAACGAGCAAACATTTTGTTTGTACAGCAGGGGAAGTCTCACTGAACACAAACAAGGCATTCCCACTTCTGCCATTCCTGGGGCTCTGGTTTCACTAGTGGGAGTGCACTGGATCCTTGTGCAATCACCTTCTGCACCAACACAGCTGCACATGGAAGCGTGTGTGCCAGGTTGGTCCTGCACACAATGTGTGAGAGAAGAGCCAACCTGAGTATTGCTACATGGGCAAACAGCACAATAGAAAATGGTAAATAATGTAGGTCTTTTTCACGTCTGCATTAATTATTCTTTAACATTAGATGCCTCTGCCTTTTCCATCTAGTGGGAGGTATCTCTACCCATACATGGGAGTTGGAATTAAGTGATCCAACCCAAAACCATTCTGATTCCATGTTTCTGTTTTGTGGGGAATCCATGCACTAATCTTCAGAGCACCGGTTTTGCATTTAGTTTTGGTGGTTATAAATTTGGGTACATCCTGCTAATTCAGTGATTTTACCCCTGATAGGGGCTCCTGATCACACACAAGGTTTGTTAAGCAGCCTATCTTCATTTCCTTTACTGTTTTTAAGTAGTTTTTAATGGCTTTTACAAAAGACTTGATCCTAATGAAGCTATATTGCTCACCTCCACAGCTGCAGTGGTAAATTTTCACTACTTATAAGAGATGTTTTCCTGGGTGTTTCTTCCCCATAGAGCTGTGCAGTGCTGCTAGCTTTGGCCAGACCAAGGAGCCAAACAGATTCATAACTATAAAAAGTTAAGAAAAAATAATAAAATAAAAGATATTTTGCATCTGACTAAGAGGAAAAATTCCAAATGTTTTATGAGAATATCTCTCTACACACAGCTCTTTGTAAAGTTAGCTAGGAAATTCCAGGAGAGTGTCCTTGTGAAATTTCTATGCTCTAATTCTGCTTGTGAGATAAATGCTATCAGCAGACTTTAGTCTCTCACAGGAAAATGAGGTGTTTCCATCTCAGTGTGAAACCAGAAACCTGTAGGTTAGACAAATACTCTAATTTTGAGAAAAAAAGAAAACAACTAAATTTTATTACCCTCAAGCCTCAGCGGGAAAAACAGAAACACAAAAGCAGAAGCAATCCTTCCCTCTAAAATTTTAAGTGGGAATTATGGCAGGGTTTCTCTAATGTTTCAGCAAAAGAGTATTTATCTCCTTTAAATGAAAGCAAGAAGTTTTTTCTGTGTTCTATAGTTCAGTGATCAGAATTCTACCCTGGGATTTTTCATCTTCTACCATGAAAAACAAACTGAATACTCACTGAAGGAAAGGCTGTCTCTTTTTTTTTCAAGTTTCATATTCTGGCTACACTATTTTGAGTGCAAATGTGTAACTGGCTTTACTTTTCTGTTTCTTTGTGTTTGTAAATAATGTACAGGTGAAATCTTCTGTGAGAAACTCAGATTCCGAATGAAGTGCAAAGGACAAAATTATAAGAATCTAAATACTTCAATGCTGCAGAACCATCTTGCTCCCAGAGTGTGTCTGTGTTTCATTATGCAGAGGGAATAGCCAGTAGATTTGATGGGAGATATATCTATGCTAATGTATGAATCAATGTTTATCCATCTATGTCTGTCTGTCTATCTATCATTCTCTGTTCACATTGATTTATACCAGATAACGTTTTCAATAAAGATGTTCTACACTTGCCAGTATCAGAAATCTTCTTTGTTCTGAGTGGGTCAAAGACTAGACCAGAAAGTATATATTTAAGTCTCGTTGTGTGACTATTTTATTTGTTTAAGTATTTTTCTACATATTTCTATTTGTATATCACAGCCACTGGGCCTTATCTTTACCAAAAAAAAGCACACTTCTTAGACACAGGAAGAAAAGGTAAAGATAAAGCTTTATTCATGTGCTCAGAAGTTTTGGGATCAGTTAATCTAAATTAGTGTTAGATTTTTTTGGTGACAGAAAGGGATGAGGACAGTAACAGCAGAAGGATGCTTTGCTGAAATATACTGATGTAATGTACCCAAACATCTGGGAAAATCCTTGTCCAGAAGACTATGAGTTCATATGTTTTTAAGCTTGTTAAAATTCAGAATTTCTTTCCCACAGTAAGTCTTCATAAATCTTCAACAATAGAAATGACAAAGAAGAACACTCAAGGAGTTGTTGGGCAGGTGGGAATTAGACAGACAGGGTAGACTCAGTGACAGAATGTCATTCCATAAATCAAAAGAGACTCTGCCAGTGAAGGGATGGGTAGTGAAATTGCTAGATAATGAAATATGTTTTGAAAGAGAAAGATATTTCAAAATTATATCTGAAAGATCTAAACATTGTGTTCTAACATTGCCCAAATGTTCTATTGCTTCAGCTATGTTTTTTCCAAAATTGACATGCCATTTCAGAAATATGGATGCTGATGAAATGACATTTTTTTATAATAAATGCTTTAAAACCTTGGAAACTTTTAAACTGTTTATACTGTGATGGTATTGTATTTAACCAAAGTGACCTTTGATCGCTGAGATCCTGAGCATCAGCTGAAATTAGCCCTTCCCAGTCTCTTGCACTGTGACCCTAGCAAATTGCTACCTGACAGCATGAGCTTCAAAAAGGCCAAGTACCAGGTCCTGCACTTGGGCCACAGCAACCCCAGGCAATACCACAGGCTTAGGGAAATGTGGCTGGAAAGCTGCCAGGCACAAAGGGACCTGGGGGTTCTTATTAACAAGTGGCTGAATATGAGCATCCTGGCTAAGAAAACTAAAGGCATCCTGGCTTGTATTAGAAATAGTGTGGCCAGCGGAAGGAGAGAAGTGATTGTCTCCTTTTGCTCATCACTGTTAAGCTGAGTTTTGTGTCCGGTTTTGGGTACCTCAATATAAGAGAGATATGGAGGTGCTGGAACAAGTGCAGAGGAGGGCAATGAAGCTGGTGAAGGGCCTGGAGATTAAATCATACAAAGGATTGAGGCAGCTGGGACTGTTTAGTTTGAGGAAAAGAAGGCTGAGGGGAGACTTCGTAGCTCTCTGTAACTACCTGAAAGGACATTTAAAGAGCCTGGTGCTTGTCTCTCTTCATAGGAAATTAGCTATAGAACAAGAGGCAATGGATTCAAGATACAAGAGGGTAGGTTTAGACTGAAAATTAGGGAAAAAAAAAAAAATCACAAAAAGAGTGGTCAGACACTGGAGGACGATGGCCAGGCAGGTGGTTTAGTCACCATCCCTGGATGTGTTTAAGGGTTGTTTAGATGTGGTATTGGGGGATATGGTTTAAGGGAGAACTTTGTAGAGTAAGGATGATGGTTGGACTCGATGATCCCAAGGGTCTTTTCCAACCTGGAATATTATATGATTCTACTGCACCAATCATTTTCTGTGCACAGGGCTGTGTAAATGTCCTGTAAATGGACACCCTCACTCATATCTCCCATATCATCTGTAGAGTGGAGAAAGTAACTTTAAAGTTTGCATCACAACAGTGAATTTCTGGTATTTAGAGATCTATGCCAACTTTACTACCTGTAGAGGTACTTGTATCTAGTTTGAGCATGATAAATCAAAGGCTTTTGATGATGCAAAAAGCCTGAACCAGCCCATTATTACTCTTTGGCAATATTTTGGCATGGTAATTCTTCAGAAATTTTATCATCTTATTTCTGAAGAGGTTAAATGAATTTTTAAGGATGTGCGTCTTGACATTCTATTCAATTTTTAAATGCAAAAATTTTCTCTTACACATCAGAGGATGTGGTAAATGAGGAAACAAAAAGCATATCTGAATTGCAACATAAATAAATATCAAGGTGATTATAGTTTGATGATCAGACTTTGATGTGAGGGTGGTGAGACACTGGCATAGGTTACCCATGGAAGTTGTGGATGCCCCCTCCCTGGAGTGTTCAAGGCCAAGCTGAATGGGGCCTTGAGTGACCTGGTCTAGTGGGAGGTGTCTCTGCCCATGGTAGTGGGGTTTTAAAAGCCCTCTCCAACCAAAAGATACAAACTACAACTATATTGTAGTTTGCTACAGAAAAGTTTTTTATAGGAAGAAAATGATAATATGGCTTCTATGCACTGGCATATGGCATATGTAGGCGTATTCAAAGGTACAAAACTGGTTTGGATAATACTGGAAAACTACAGAGAATAGTGTCAGGGAGAGCTTGTGTGGGTGTATATGCATTGGTTCATAGAAACAGGATGCAAATGGACCTCTTTTACTGAAATCATGCTGAAGTGGTTGAGGACAGAGCCAGACAGAGCTGCCTTATAAGCAGTGCAGAGAATCAAGTCTGGCACCGGAAAATGTTCCTGATTGTGTTATAGCTGGCAATGCAGATGTATGCTGAAAGACTAGGGTATGCAACATTCCAGATGAAATCTTATCCATGATTACTGATTCAGTTTTAGTAGAGTTTGGAAAAAATATAATGTTCCTGGTATAGTCAAGGATTTGTCTGTATGAGGAAATTGCCATAATGGTGGCTCACTGTTATCCTCCAATTGACTAAAATGTTAGGATTGCTTTCTCTGTCTCTTTCTCTTATATTGCAGATAAATTAGCATTATCCCTATATCCCTAAAGCTATTGACACACAGTTACTTCTAGACCGTGTATTGTGTATGGACTTGGGGTACAGGGAATTAAAGAAATTCTTTGGGCCTTTCATTCCTCACTATACCATATGTGTGAATGTTTACTGTGATAAAGCTAAAGCTGGAAACCTTTCCATTATGGTCAGATTTACTAAGTACCAATTAAAGGTCACCAAGCAAGTGCTGGCAGGTTTTCATTGAGGAAAAAACCAAAATATTGTGTAATCGCATCAGTGAGCAGGACATATTTAATAGGAATATTAGGATGATAAGCAAAAAATGAGAAAAGAATTTACAATTTCAGAATTGCTGCAGCTGTTTAAGGGTAATAAGTGAATACCACTCAACTGCTGAAGTAGATTAAATGCAATTTTGTACCATTACAGTTTTGAAAAGTTCAACTGATAAGTTTCCAGTTTATGGCTAAAATGAATTTAATTAATCCTGTAAAACAAACTTATTCATAAATGTATGCCCTTCAGACCCCATTTAAAGGCAAGGTAAAGTTCTCCCAGAAAATTACTTCACTCAGGATTCTGTATCTGACTCCAGAGGTGACTGTTTCTCTCAGCTGATTGTAGAAACAGCCTAAAATAACTAGCCACTAGACCTGTCTAAAGTGAGGAGAATCAAGAGATTGGTACATGGCCATGTGCCTTAATTTATTATGTGCCTTAAACTGTTATATTTCACTATTTTTCTGTATCATCCTTGGTTTCCTCTGCAAAAATACATTCTGATCTTTCAGTATGTTAACAATGCTTCCAGATTAAAAATCATCAAGAATAATCATTAAGATACTTTTTTTTGCCAAAGGTGTGTTATTTTTCTGTACTATATATACAATAAGTTACATTATAGGATATATCACATGATATATATGATATTGTGTTACATTATACATTATTATATTATAAATTATTATGTATTACATATGATTATATATATTTTATACATATTCAAAGGAAAAGACTTAGCAATTCACTATTTTCTTTTTGTGGGGAAAAAAGAACAAACTACAGTGGGTAATCAGAAATGTATTCCCCTTCAACTTCTTTTTGTGAGGCTCAAAGATCATTAAATACTAAAAGTTACTAACATATTAACATAGATTAACCTCTGTATCTGTGTGCACAGGAAAGCAATTTAGTTTAGAAACTTTGTTAAATCTTTGATTAAACCACTGTGATTAACAAACTGATGATTATTGATGAAATAAGAGTTGCTATCAAATAAGTGTTGCTAAGAAATAATGTAACTTAATATTGTTATTTGTTGTAACAGTGTTAATCAACCCCAAAATGCTGCTATTTCAAATCACACCAGACCCATTAACTGTTAAAGCACTACACTGAAATTCCTACACCTAAACCCTTTAGTCATAAACCATAGTCCAGGCCTGGGGCTAAGTCTGGACCCATCCACATCTAGACTCCTCTCTGAGAAGGAGTTAGAAAGCAGGGGATCCACTCTGAACCTCTTGACTCAATGGGAGTCTTTTCTTACCTCCATATTAGACATAAACCATTGTCAAGTCTGGGAGTGCGAGTGGATCCAGCTCCACCTGTACTCCTCTTTGAGAAGGAGCCGAGTCCTTTTCTAAACAAAAGCAAATGGGGCCACCCCAAACCTTGGGACTTAATAAGAGGGGATCCCTCATTCTTTTCTCTGATCCCTCTGAAAATCACTCCAATCCAATCTTGACTCAGTATCCCCTACCCCTGCATAAAAATTTCCTCTGATCCCAGTGTCACTCCAATCCAATGCCAATCCACATAAATCCCTTCCACACAGTCAGTAATACAGTGAAACTTGTCACCAAAATCTGTTAAGTCACACTTTCATAAATATAAAGTAAACCATCTTTTCCTGATAACTTTGCTGGTGATTCTTTAAGAAACTTTAAGACCTTCCACTCCCATCTGCAGCAACCCATGCTCTGGACTGGCTCCAACAGGTCCATGTCCTTCTTATGCTGCAGACCTCAGAGCTGGATTCAGTAGTCCAGGTAGAGTCTCACGAGAGCAGAGAGTCACCTCTCTCAACCTGATGGCCACATCTCACTATTTCTTGTCAGTGTGCATACATATGCTTGAGGTTTCTTACCTTCAGCCTTTTTTTGTTCATTGCAAGGTCTCTCTTGCCTACATCTTGATCTTCACTGGCCTAATTCCAGCTTTCAGCCACTATTATCCCCGTTTTTGTCTATAAAGTCTTTTCTCCACAAGAATACTATTGAACATATGAAGTTTTTTAAATAGCAGAATCTTATCCAAATTTGAAAGAAAAGTTTTTATGGTATTAACAAGGACAGTCATTGGTCTGAAATTATTCTTTTAAAATTGGGGAAAAATCCTATGCATTCAATTACACAATCATTTACCACAGCTGCTCGTTAGCATATAATGGTTGTTCTTTTGCTGGGGGTTATTAAAAGTGGTAATAGCCATATGTGCTTACATTTAAAATAAAATAATGCGGTCCTTCTTTTGGTTTTGAATTCATCCCTAAGTGCATCATTAACATTCTGAAAGAATTACAAGGTAATGACAGGAAAATAACATTTCTAATGATTACTGTTAAAATTTTAAAAATGATACATAGGCAATAAAGACTTTAAAAACCTCCTTGGTTATGCTTCTTGGTGAATGCATATGTACACACAGGCCTCTTCAGGGAAGACCTTAGGAATGTGTGTTTTACCTGAGGAGGAACAAAGCTCATTACTGCTACAGTAATCAATAATCCCCGTTAATGTGTTCAGCTGGCGACATAGACCAGATCAATAAAACTTGCCACATGCTTTTGTTTTTAGGAAATGAAACCTTTTAGTTCTTAATTAAGGGAGAGACCTCACATCCGTAATGATATTTGCAATGACTGTTGCCACAGAAGACAAGAAGAACCAAATCTGAGGTTTGTTCTAAAAGATTTTGACAAAATAATGAAAGAATAGAGCCAAAACTGATCTAAATTTGATCAATTTATTTTAATGCAGGACGACCAAAGGAAAACTGTTCAAGAAGCAGAAGAAATATTCTGATGAATTACTGTGGTTATCAGAGGAAATAATGCTACCATTAGTACAATATGTATGTCTGCAGTCTGGCAACGATGGATACAGAAACCAACCATACAGAAGTGTTTTGCTTGGTGCTGGTTGGGGGTCTTTAAGGCATAGCCACTACAAAATTTCTATATTATTTTTAATATTATTTCTAGCTTCATCTCTGTTATTATTCTTCTGCATGACTCAATAGACTAGTGCATTTTCTACGAGACAGGTAGGCTAGGGGTGGTGTGAAGAGCAGGAACAAAGTAACAATAATGATTTCACTGAAAATGGCTTAGCTATGAACAGTTAGTTAAAGGATGAACATATGAGAGGGAATGAATTATTTTAAACATTTAATAAATATCTTGTTTCTATAATACATGAAAGATGAAAATAAGCTTTTACACCTAGGTCTTGATGATGGTATTTTTTTCTTTTGTGTGCTGGTATGTTGGAAAACAATTCAAATCAGAGGCTTATATAACTGCAACAAACCCTTTTCCAAGATACTTTCTGTGATAATTTGCTGCAATGAGTTCTTAGAGTTTCAAAGGTGGTTTAAGAGCTGCTTATCTAAGTGTTCAGATTTGCAAAACATTAAACTTTCACAGAAACTAATGAACAGTTCCCCTGCCTAAGGTGTGGAGATGTGGAATGTAGGAATCAAAAGGAGAATTGCTATGCATTTGTACAGAAATCTAGCAATGCCAAAGCTTCCATTATCAGTAACCCCACAAATACAAATCTATATGCCTAATTTTACTCACATGAATGATCATTTGCAGGACCAAGCTCAAAGATCATCATTATTAACTGAGAAATAAAAAGTTCTAAAAGCATAATGATTGACTCCCCTTTCATTAGCACAGTACAAGCCATCACTAAATGTGCTGAAAGCAGTAGTGTTATAGTAGTTTAAAACCAAGAAATTCAATTTAGGCTAGGTGTTCATACAGGGACAGTATGATGTGGAGATCAAGATAGCTAAAGAGGTAAAGAAATTATGTTTCATGCACAAAAAAGGTATGAGCCATGTAATTTCTCAAAGTATTTTTTTTAAATATATAGCGCAGTTCTTTGCAAAATGTGGTGTATATAAAACCTGAAATTTATACAGCAGATGATTTATTTGTTTTGGGTGATGTTTTAGGTGTGGATTTTGGGTTTAGGCTGAGTTCTTTTTTTTTTCAGTCTTTGGTTTGGTCTGGGGTTTTTTGGGTTTATTGGGGATGGGGGGCACGAAGGTTCTGTGGTTTGTTTGGGGGTTTTGGTTTTCATTTTGTTTAGGGTTTTGGGTGCCAGTGGTGCTGGAGTAGTTCTGACTGAATGAACACAAATAACTAGCCCAGTATTTTAGCCTGCCAAACAAGGCTTATTTTTCAGTGATGGAATATTTGATGAATTTTTATCATTTAAACATTTCCTTTTGAGCTTAAACAAATTACAAAACCAAGCATCACAAGTAAAACTTGAATTATATGATTCCATACATTGTAAATTCTTCCTCAGGTAAACAAACTGTTCACATGGAAAAATACCTATCATTATAAAGAAGCACAGAGAATAGTTTCACAACTTTTCTTACTTTTCTCTAGCCAGCTTCAAATACAGTCATTTACAGTTGATTCAATAGTTTAAATGCAAGTATTGACTGCTTTTGAGTTTCCCAAAACCAGCTGAGATATCAAAATATGGCAAATATGACAATACCAAGGGTAAACCTCTTGCCTTCCTGGCTAGGTACCACATGGCATGTTTACACTAGATGGCTATGTGTGGGCAAATGAGTTGCCTCAGGTCAAAACTAATTTCCTTTATAGACAAGTGGAGCAATGGTGGTGACAAGTGGAGCTGACCTCTAGAGATGAAATTTAGGATGTTAATATGAAATTAAACATCATCAAGTTCTGCTCAGTCTCTGTTTGCAATATAAGCTACTTGATAATTTGCTGAGATCCTGTACTCAGTTCTTAAAAATAATAAAATAAAATAGTTCTACTTCCTTTGAAAGTAACAGCACCTCTGCATGCTTTAATAATACATTCTGTCTGAAGTCTCTGTGGACCTTGCTGTTAACTTGAATGATAACATGAGTGTAGGTTTTATTCATATGAATTAAGATTCAGCAATATAATAATTATTCTCCCACACTTGCTATTTTTGAAAAAGATATTTCAAGCATCACATGTTGCATACTTCCAAGTATCTTTAGATATTCATATAGTGCACCACTGACACATAGAAAACAGCCTATTTTATATGAAATAAAATCTTGCTTTCTGAGAAAATGAGGAGGGAAAAAATAGTTCTAAAAAACTGTATTTCAGCCAGATGAGAGTTTAGTAAAGAAATATGATCAAAGTAATTTACTATATGCCTGCCAGAAATAATAGGTACATATTAAAATTTCGGCTTTAATTGTGGAAACTTTGGTTGTTTGGTTGTTTAAACCACTATGGTTATTTAAAGATAACCATATATATGTCCATAGCTGTTGAGCATTTTTCTTTCTATGGATTCCACAAAACAATTTGTGATTCAGTGGAATGTGGGAAAAAAATGTCAAGAGAGGAAAAGAAGGGGAGGCAAAGAGACTTTCAGGATTAACCTGTCCATGATGAATATTTAATTATTTGGAGACTACAACAGGTAATTATGAAATCAAGCCAAATTGTATTATGCATAATTTTATAAGTCATGTAGCACTTGTACTTTGGAAAAAAACCTACCATGTGTTCAATGCAAATGTAATCACATTAATGTGATTCACATTCTTTAAAGTGCACATTGGGAGAGTGGGTAATAATGAGAGGCTTTGTAAACAAAATTTCTGGATGATACTAGTTATAGCACTACTCAAGCATGCTATTATTGCAAAATTTGGAGGACAGGAAAAATTTCCTATAATCAGATCTTCACTTTGCCTTTTTAAATTCTCATGTATTGTAAGACTGAATTTTCCTTTCATTATTCCTACATTTGTAAGTGCTTCTCACAGAAAGAAACTCAAGCCTAGTCAGAGCTTTTCTCCAACTTACAGGGTCCTTGGGTATGTAAGTCAAGGAGAAGGATTGGCTGAACAGTGAGCATGAGGACAAGTTCATACCATTTCACATTAAGTCAGCTAGTTAAGCAAAATTTATGCTTCCAAATTTATGCTTCAAATATGCTTCAAAAGAATGATAGGTCAAGGGTGGTGATTGTGCCTCTCTTCTCTTGTGAGACAACACCTGGAGTACTGTGTCCAGTTCTGGAGTCCCCATCATAATAAGAATATAGAGATCCTTGAGAATGTCCAGACGAGAGCCACAAAAATGATCAGAGGGCTGGAGCACCTCCTCTATGAAGACAGGATGAGGAAATCGGGGTTGTTCAGCCTGGAGAAGAGATGGCTCCAAGGTAACCTTATAGTGGTGTTCCAACACAGAAGGAGGTCTACAAGAAAGATGGGGTAGAACTTTTTGCACAGCTGTGTCCCAGAGGACAAGGGACAATAGTTTCAAACCTGAAGACAGGAGATTTAGGATAGACATTAGGAAAAAAATTTTTTCTATGAGGGTGGCGAGACACTGGCACAGGTTTCCCAAGGAAGTTGTGGCTGTCCCCTCCCTGGGAATGTTCAAGGCCAGGCTGGATGGGGCCTTGAGCAACCTGGTCTGGTGGGAGGTGTCCCTGCCCATATCAGAGGGTTTGTAACTATGCAATTTTTAAAGCCCCTTCCAACCCAAACCACTGTATGATTCTACGATTCTAAATGGAAGGAAATGTTCTCCTCTGAACTGCCTCTGGCAGAAGCTCTGGTGATTCAGGGGACATCTTTGTCTTTATGTGTAAATTTATATAACTTAATTATATATGTTCTAATAGATGGAAAATGAAAGGAGATTAGCTGTCTAAGGTTTGTTGTTATATTAATGTCTAAATCTAGGTTTTCTAGTAACTTCTAGGATACCACAGAATTTCCAGCATAGGATGGTAAATATGATATCCTGGTGAATGGCAGGTGTAAGGAATGGGGAATATCCTAGACTTTCTAAAATTACACAAACCAGCTATGTTTAGACCCCTGAATCCCACCATGGTTGTCTACATTCATATGAATTAAACAGTTTCCATTCCCCACTAAAGGCATCAACTAGAACCAGTTAAATTATTGTATCTGGTGCACATCTAGACCTAAATGTTGGTGTCTTAATCTCAACAGAATCCAAACATCCATGTTTAAAGTCAACAGATATGACAGTAATAAGACCAATAGTTTGACAGTCTACATCAGGTAGAATGTTGCCAGCAGGCGAAGGCATTCGATCTTTCACCTCACTCTTACCTGTGAGATGTGTCACCTCACTTGACACATCTGGAGTGCTGGGCCCAGTCCTGAGCTTCCCATTATCAGAGAGACATGGACTTACTGAAACAAATCCAGAAAAGGAACACAAAAGTGATGAAGGGCTTGGAACACCTGTAATATGAGGAAAGGCTGAACTGGGACTGCTAAGCCTGGAGAACAGAAGGCTCGGGGGCATCATATTGATGCACATAAATACCTGATGAGTACTGCAAAAAGGATGGAGACAGATTCTTCTCAGTGATGCCCAGTGAATAGACATGAGGCAACAGGCATAATCTGAAACACAAAAAATTCCTCTTAAATATTACAATTTGGGTTTTTTTGTTTGTGTGGTTTGTTTTGTTTTGTTTTAGTGTGAAAATGGTCAAACACTGGAACAGGTTGCCCAGAGAGGCTGAAGAATGTCCTTCCTTGGAGATATACAAAACCCAACTAACACAGCCTTAGATAGCCTGCTGTAGGTGACCCTGCTCTGAGCAGGGGTTTCTACTTGATCTGTGGAGCTGCTTTCCCACCTCAGTTGTTCTGTTTCTGTTTTGTTGATATGTGAAAGGAAGGAAAATGATGCATCAAAATTCACCTGCAGAAATAGACTTTGTTCTCGTCTCAGTTTGCTTTCTGTATCTTTGCTTAAATGTCTTCACTGAGTTTTTTTCTGTACAAATATATTCTTTCACCAGTGACTCCACTACATATGTATTTTGAGTCCTTTTTGATGTGGAATTTACTACTAACAAGTTTTTGTTCACAGACGAGTGAGGACAGTGAGATTTAAGATATCAATATAATTTTTCCCACTTGAAGATTCTCCACATGGAAGTCCTTTAGGTTCAGTAATATTATGTTTCAAATTATGTTGTAAATAGCTAAATGACAGGAAAAAAAACTTAATTTTATGGCTAGAGGCTCAACCTCAATTTCAGTTAAAACAGATGTAAATTAGATTTGCAAACTGATACTTTGTTTTTCAACTCAAGACAGAGCCAGTCATTTCATAAAGAGTGGTTAATATTTTCCCACTATGATAGTGTAATCAAAACTCTTTCTAAGTCAAGATCTTTCAGGATTAGGCTTAGAAAGATTTTTTTCATTTTTCTAACTGACTTATAAACTCTGAAAAATGGAACTTATAATGGAAATGCTGACATAACATTAACCATAGCAGCACGAACAGCACCACAATAATTTAGTTACTTGTTGCTTTTCAATTACTTTGCATGCTATTGTTATCATTTTTATGGGAAGTCTTATTTTTCAACAAGTTTATACTGCAATCTTTACAGTTGGCTGGGGTCTTCTTACAAATTAATTACACTGTTCAAGGAAATTGCTTAGACCTCGAAAACTGACACAATTTATTATAATTTCCAAAGGGAAAGCTTAATGTCTTCACTGCAGTATGGGCCCAGTCCTATTGTACTTATCTCTGTAGTGGTAAGCATGATATGACAAATAATAATGCAATAATAATTCTTAAAAATCATCAGGAGACATCTGTTCCAGTCAGAAAAGATTGCTGGTCTAATTTTCTTCTCAATTCTGAAGATTTAATATTGGAACAACTCCAATTTCTTTGGATTTATTATAGATTGTACCTCTTAGAGGAGCTAAACCTATATCTTTCTAATTGGATGAATTAAAATCTGAAGGAATTAGAAGCCCCACAGAATTAAAGCTCAAGATTTATGTGGAAGGAGAAGACAAGGACTTTGTTCATAACAGACTTATAGGAAGAATAACTACACTATCCTAGGTGTCTGTAAAGCATTAACATAGAAGTACAAGGTGGTACTTCCTGTCTCAATTCATAATTGAAATGATGACTTAACTGTTAACACAGAGACTTTGTGGGATATGATGCACATTAGACACAGATATAGAAGAACAGAACATGTTCAGGGAGACAAACTAGGAAAAAAGGTAGGAAATGTGTTTTCTATTAAAGATGGAAATACTATTTTAGATGTTTCAGAGAATAGATTGATTGAAAATCTGTAACTAATGATTAAAGGGAAAACCAAAAAGGAACTGTTGTGAGGTGGGTGTTACTCTAAGTCACTGATTATGTATGACGAGTAAAACCCAGGAGAGAAGTCTTTTCATAACTTATAGGAGAATGAGCTGGTAATACGGGTTATATTTAGCTATCAAGAGGCCTGATGGGAGCAGAGAAAAGGGAAATTAATTGTTCAGGAAGATTTTGCAACTAGTTAAGAAGTTATTTAAACAGAAACTGGAGACATCTATGAGACAGACAAGTTCTGATTGCTTCAAAATGTTGAAATTAAGGTGAGATAGATTAGCAATATTATGGCAATATTTAGCTTTTACCAAATATTAGACAGCAAAGGAAGAGCAAGAGACTCTAAGAAAAATATACTCAGAAGTGATAAAGAAGGAGATATATAGATATATAGATATATAGATATATAGATATATGGATATATATATAGGAGTGCAGGAAAGCTGATAGCTTTTTAAAAGAAATAAGAGCAAATTATTCCATTTCAGGTGGTGGCCAGGAAAATCAGCAATAATTAAATCAACTAAATCAAGCAGTCTTTGCTGTCATCAAATTCAACAGGAAAGTTCACAAAATGCTAACATGAAAAAGTACTGAAAAATAATATTAAGGAAAGCATTCACATGGGACTGTGGGCCTTGATGAGAAAGGAGATGCAACTACAGAGAGAATTATAAAAAAAACCCATCATTCTGTAAGCATATTAACTGTAAGAGGAAGGAAAGTGTTAGTTTGCTAGTGAGTAGAGAGAGAAAGAGGATTTGGTGTGCTAACAAATGCGGTTGCAGCCTTGTTTGTAGAAATACCAGGGAGACACAACTCACCCCCCAAATCTGACTGTGGACAATGTGACTGTGGACTGTGCTCCATTGCATTACATTACATTTCACTTCAGTCACAAGGTGAAATCAATGAAGGACTTCTTCAATGAAATGCAAGAAGTGCAAATTGTTCAGTCTATTTATTACAGAGTGCTACCCTTATGTCTCAGGTGCCCCTGTTGCTATACATTATATTATTTCAGCCTTTATCCATTAAAAACTTATACAGAAATATTATAATGAGAAAGAAATAGTGGCACACTTTCTATATTCCTATGTCAATTAAATCAAGGTAAAAATACTCTGATTTATAGGACTGAAGGACTATGAGGGAGAACTCAATTTTTTCTTGGTTGGTCGGTTTCTTTTCCCCTGATTCATCTTAGCTGGTGCTTCACGATGTTACAGTAAATGTCAAAATATCTCTCTTGAGTTCTTACTTTATCTTCATTATTAGTGCTTTCTGTCCTATTGTAGCATTCAGAAATTGAAGAAATTATAGTATAAGTAGACAAGACAGCAAAGAGTTCAAGAAAGGCTTGCAGCATTCTTCTGAAGTACATGTTTTTTTCACTCATACTGCTTATATACATTGTCTACTGCAACTGTGCCGGGGATGAATAAAGCAAACACAGAAGAAATAGTCGTCTTGGCATGTGGGCAAGGGCTTCAGAGACTTAGTAGCACCAATTAATAATCACACAGAGGGAAGACAGTATTACATGCATAAACTTAAATTGTATTTCACCAGGCATTCCGAGGCACTGTCTCATAAGGGGTGTATCTGGATACATCAGTCTAGTGAGATTAGAAGAAAACAATCTTTCTACTATTCCCATATTATCTAAAAAGATCAATGACTTTTTTCCTCTTTGCTGACCTCATTGATATGAAGTTTTGTATATCGTGTACTGCTGTCAGCTCCCTGGATACACAGTGACTTCTGCCTTCTTTATTTATTTGAAGTATAACTCACCTTCTGCAGTGACATCCTACTTTACATACCCTCCTTTTGACAACACTAGCATCCCCAGGAGATGCCTTGAAGATTTTTTGAGTGTCTACCTTGTATCTCCTAGGCAGCCAGAAGTGGTGCCAGGATGTTTTTAGATCATGATTCAAAACTTGTAAGAATGCTCTCTTTCTGCCACTGACTTTGCAGGATTTTGGATCAAGTCCCTGGGTAGTTAGGATATGTGACAAAAAGCTGGTCTGCATACAGAATGGAGTCCCAAGGAGAAATAAGGATATACATGAGGTGGTCCCCATTAACTCACAAAATGAGGAGTCACTGACATCAAGGAGCTGGGGCTCAGTACAGAGTGCATGAGAAAGGCATTTTGATTGCATGGAATATAATACAAGTTTTACAGACAAACCAGCTGTAGGGAAAGGGAGGGATCAAGTTAGTTTGAGGAGAAACAAGTGAAAAAATATAGGTATCAGTGGATAGAGAAGTTGGTTGCATGCAAACAGGGTTTGGTCAGTGCACAGCTTGGTTATGCCTGACCAGTGCAGCATGTCCTGGCTTCTCACCAAACCCTATTTCTAGCTATTTTCAAGTGTCCTGTATGTGGAAGTTATGTGTGCAGGTCTTAGTGACAGTCCCTGGGGCCGTGACCAGAAGTCAGAGGGTTCCCTTTGTCCGTGATTCCAGCAACAGGCATGAGCATAATCATAAGTGTTAGTGAACATCCTTCCAGATGAGCCAGAGAGGAGGTGATGTGACTTGAGACCAGTGGGAGGATGTGTGTCTCTGAAGATGAGACCTCAGGAGGAGCTGGCAGTTGGAAGGGCCAGGAGTCCAGGCGAACAGCTAGAGAGACCATGGGATCTGGGTATGGGCTGTGAGGCCCACCTGTGTGTGTGTGTGTGTGTGTGTGTGTGTGTGTGTGTGTGTATATGCTTCGGTGTCTGTACCTGCAGCTAAAGGGGGCCTGTGGTCTTGAGAGTTTGCATGTCCATGTGCCAGTAACTGGGGAGACTGGGATCCAGGTGCAGCTACTGAGACTACTGATTGTCTGAGCCCAGCTACAGGAACATTTCCTCCCAGTACATTAGAATAAATATATCCCCAATGAAAAATTTCCAACTTGCTCAGCTACCAAACTGCAGCAGAATGAGACTGTTGATGATGTTGTTGTTCCTGTGAGTGCTCTGTGTGTCTGCTTTTATCCATGTGACTTTCTGTGAATATGTGTGTATGGGTGAAGTATACGTGCTCTACAGGTGTGTGTTCATTGGAAATACAACCTTAGCCTAGCTATAGATCAGTCTTTTCTGTGCTTGGTAGTGAGTCCCCTTTCTTGTTTTGCACTTGGAAAAGCAACCAGCATGAAGCATTTAGCAGAGCCAGATCAGCAATGCCACTGCTTTGCTGTTGTCTGGCACATTTGTTGGCACCTACTTTCTTGTTTGTGTGTAGTTCATCACGAAGAATTATTTCAAATGGCTACTCAGATTTCATTTGCAAAACATCCCTTTACTGTGGTGGATGTCTTAGTCCAGTGATTTTTTTTTTTTTTTGTACCTGACACACTTCTCCTTTCTCTAAAATTAGATTTTTCCATGCCTACTTTAGTGAATTATATCTCAACAGCATCCATACTTTTGCCAAACTTGATATATATGCTTTCCAAGTAAGTCAACCTTTAGTCTGTAAAATCTAAAACATGTTATTAAGCAATACAATGTACACTATGGCCAGCCCTACTGGTTATACACTGCACTGTATTACTTTGTGCTCATAGCAACAAGAGACCTGAAAATCCAGCAAAGCATCTAAAAAGATGCAAAAACATCTCAAAGAATTTTGTCTGTGTTTTTCCAGTTATGTTTAACATTTCTGTGGAAACCAAAGAAATTCCGCATAATTTAATTTAAAGGTATTTTCTTCACAATTTTTGCTGATTATTAACTCATAATTTAAGCCTACATTCTGAAAATATCTCTTTTATCTATTTCATAATCAAAGCAGTGTTCAAAAAGAATGAAGTTACAAAGAACTAGCCCTGATGGAGAAAACCTTGGCCAAAAAAATGTGTTCACACAAACCCTTCATCAAATCACTGCGAAGAATGAAGAAATTAATGTAAATTGTTGTCTATTCACAGACAATTCAGTAATGGATTTCATTTGGCTACAAAGAGTTCACACCAGCAATGCACATAATCTCTCCAGCTGTATGCATCTTTTGGATTAATAGAGGAATTTCAGACCCATTTTGTGCCTACTTCATCCGCTTGTTTTGTTCTCTTTGTGCAGTTTGCACAAAATTGCTCAGCTTGTGGTCTATAGCCAGCAATTAACACCACTTAACAGCTGTTAAATAGGGTAATCGTCCGTTGTTATCTTCATGTAGCTCAATTCAGGCACTAATTCCTCTCTGTGCACCACTCATAAACCCACCAAAACACCAGGTATGATCTACTGAGATGTTCTGACCTGAAACTGGCTTTCCTCTCCACCCAAGGATTGGTTCCACTGGCTACCAACACTTCCTGGGAATGTAAACACACGAGAGCACCAGGAAGGATTTTTTCCTTTTGAGAGAATGGGGGGCTTGGTGAGCACACAGTTTGTCAGGTTTGGTGCATAAGAGGAATCGCAGGTAAAATCACAAACAGCAACCAGGACCAGTATAAATGGCAGTGGTTCTGTCCATGCCCAGGTTTGAAGTGAGAAAAGGGCATAAATTATGAAGCCCAACATACCATGTGTTCTATACATTGCTCCCAAACAGATGGTCAAAGTTTTCTCATTCCTATTTCTGATTAGTATCCAAAAGACATTTTAATGCAGATGAAACAGAAATAATTTTCCTATTAAGGACGACTGTTTAAAAACAAAAGAATGCTAGTGGAGGAAACAAGGGAAATTTAATTAATTGTTTATTAAATTAACAGAATGAAGTCTTGTAATTATGTTATGTTATTTACCTGTGGAATACATTTAATGTGTTCTTTTTAGTGAAGTAGTCTTGAAGCACAGGTAATCAGTAACAATATTTCAGATATATACACATCTTCTCTTGGGTACCCCTAGAAAATAAATATGTCTTCTAATACAGCTGAAATATGCTTTCTAATTAATGAAGAATTTAAAAGGGTATCAGTCAGAAGTAGAAAAAGTGTTATTTATTTCTTGTAAATATCTCTCTGCAGCATATTGAATGTAGTTCTAGAGTAAATAATATAAAGTGAATCATGGTATCTTGAAATTTACCTCGGGTATGCTCTATGACCCTTCTGCTTGTCACTTGTGCCAGATATTTTAGAAACACTTTCCATACTACTGGAAAAAAGTTTTCTCCATGAACTTCAGGAGAAGCATGTGAATGCATAAATACATAAAAATGGTTATTGCTTTGAAAATAAAACTAAGAATCTCCCTGTCTTCTGTGTATTAAGATGTACACTTGCAAGATAGTAGGTGTATTGGAAGGAAGAAATTTTTTAATGTCTGATGTGTTGAAGTAGGATGTTATTCAACTCTCCTTTCAAGACCATTCAAAGGTTTTAGCTAAGGATAGAGCTAAAGATCTAGACTGTGGGGTTCATATTTATCGACTCTGTTATGAGCTAGTATTGAAAATAATACAGAAAAGATTTTGTTTACATTGATAATTGTCTGTCTTTATTGCCTTCCTCTTAATCTGACAAGGTTGTTTGAATGCTGTTTGTGTGTGAGTACACGTAGTAGGCTCAAACAATTGCAGGAGTTATAACCTTTCAAATTACAAAAAAAACCCAAACAGTCACAAACAGCCTCACACCTCCCCTTCCCACTTCCCCCCCTGGCCCCCACTTCACACTTCCCCAAAGCAATGCTCAGACAACAATAAAACACATGAAGCAACATAAATAGCTTGTAAGTTTAAATTCACAAATATTGAATGTAATTGAAATGAATCTGTTAGAGATCAAATCTATTTCACTGTACAAATTTGTTCTATGACTGCTTACTTACATTCTGTTAAAATAGTCTGCATCACCAGAAGAGAAATACAGATGTCTACCATGATTTCATTGTTTTGACTGTGAAAATGACTAAGAACAGTGTTTCTGTCTGCAATCCAATTTCCCAGAAGTCACAAATATAAGATGGGTCCTTTTGTTACCATAGAGTAAAGGGAAAGAATAACATCTTTAGTAATAGCCAGCCTGCTGATCAAAGAGATCTTTACAGCTTTCAAGAGTTCATACTAAAAACAAGGTCTAAAACCTTTGTTGTATCCTACTTAGATGTCCCCGCTCTACAAAAAAGATGTAGACAGGATTAAGACGGTCCAGAGAAGTGCCACAAAGATGATCACAGGACTGGTAAGCATGCCATAAGAGTAAAGGCTGAGAGAACAGGGTTTGTCCAGTCTGGAGAAGATAAGGCTTAGGGGAGTCCTTATTGAAATGTTAAAGGGTTGATACATAGAAGAAGAAGATTCCCTTTTTACAAAGAGTCATATGGAAAAGATGAGGGGTAATGGGTCTAAGTTACTCCTGGGAAGATCCTGATTGGAAATCAGAAGACAGTTTGTCCCTATGAGAACAGTTGGATGTTGGAATAATCTCTGAAGGGAAATGGTGGATTTGCACACTTTCATGTCCTCACAGCTCATCACTTGCTCCTCACAACAAGCTTCAATCCTTTGTAATCTGGTGTCTCTCCACTACTCCCCCATCTCTGCAGCAACATATTCCAAAGTAAGATGGAAACAGCAACATTCCAGCTTTTCTATGAGCTGCTGCCAAATTAAACAGAAAAGTTTTTCCTGCATCATTCAAGATTTTGTTGCTCTAGGCAAGTACCTAATGCACATATAGTTGTTGTTATTACATATCATCTCAAAGGGAAACATGCCAAAGGTTTTCCATTAAATGGATGTGGTAGGTTGACTCTGCTGGGACACCAGGTGTCCAACAAGTGGCTTTGTCACTCTCCTTCTCAGATGCACAAGAGAAGAAAAAATACAACAAAAAGCTCACGGGTCAAGATAAGGAGAGGAAGAGATCACTCACCAGTAACCATCATGTGCAAACCAGACTTGAGGAACATTTTTATTTATTTTTTTATTTATTTATTTATTACCAAGCAAATCAGAGTAGGATAATGAGAAAATAAAAAGCAAAGCTTAAAATGTCTTCCCACCACCCTTTCCTTTCTCTTGGACATCCTTCCCTTCATCCTGGACTCATCTTCAGTCTACCTCCTCTACCTCCTCCCCCTAAGTGACACAGGGGGACAGGGAGTGGGGGTTGTGGTCAGTTAATCTACTTATCTCTGCTGCTCCTTCCTCTTCAGAGGGAAGACTCCCATCTGGTGCAGTGTGGGGCTCCTGCCATGGAGGACAGTCCTTCACAAACTATTCCAATGGGAGTCCTTCCCACAGACTGCAGCTGCTCAAAAACTGTTCCAGATGGTTCCCTTCCATGGGGCAGAAGTCCTTCAGCAACAGATTGCTCCAGTGTGGGTCTGCCATGAGGTCACAAGTCTTGCTACAAAACCTGCTCCATCATAGGCTTTTTTCTCCATGGGGCCAAAGGTCCTGCCAGGAATCTGCTCCACTGTGGGCTTGCCACAGGGTCACAGCCTCCTTTAGGCATTCACCAGCTCCAGCAGGGAATCCTTCACACATTGCAGGTAGATGTCCGCTTCACTGTGAATCTTCATGGGCTGCAGGTTGACAGCCTGCATCACCATGGTCTTCACCAGGGACTGCAGGGGAACCTCTGCCCCCAGCAACTGAAGAACCTCCTCCCCCTCCTTCTTCACTAACCTTGGTGTCTGTGGAGTTTTTTCACATTTTCTCACTTCTTTCTGCAGCAGTTTTTTCCTTTCTTGAACTGTCTGTCATTTGCTCTATTTGACACAGGCAAAGCTTCTAGCAGCTTCTCACAGAAGCCACCCCTGTAGCTCCTCTGTTACCAAAAACCTTGCCACATAAAATCAGCACTATGGAGAATTTAAAATACCGTGAACTGTGAGGAAAAAATCCAGTATTCAGATGAATTTTGGATAGAATAGGAACTTGATGTGACAGATTTGCATGAGCAAAAGAAAAGGAACCAAAGAAAATTGTAAAAATATTTTTATGTTTGTTTTTTTGTTAATTCCCTTTTTCTTATGAGTGTTCAGTAATTGTTTCAGACATTTTACAGTACAGTCTTTGCAGTGGGCCCAGGCAAGACTTTCAAAAAGCCCTTGCCATTTTTCACACAACATCAACAGATTTCATTAAAAGCACTGAAATTCGAGTGATAATGAACAATTTGCATTCAAATGTGGGTTTTTTGTTTGTAATTGGTATTACTAGGCCCTCTTCCCAAGCATATCAAATTATATTTCAGCCCAAGGAGAGCAGGATCAGTATCCAGTAGACTAGCAGTAATATGGACTTTTTATTTCTGTTAACACGAACTTAAATGCAATACCAGATGCTATTTAAATAATTTGTCTGATGACTACAAATTTAGCAGATTGGCCAGAGGAAAAGTACAGATTATTTCTGTGAAATTCCATGTTTGTCTTTGTGGATGACTACTGGTGAGAAAAAGAAGACTACATAAGAAATTAACTTTCTGAATCTGAAAGGTTCTTTCTAATATCAAAGTCTCTCATTTCAGATTTATTGGTAAGCTTGATAAATAAAGAGTTTATTATAGATATAACTAAGTTCTTCTTTTGACTAACCACTATATAGGAAATATTTCAAAACACCTTTAGTTGTTTTTTCCCAAAAGACCTTGGGCAAGTTCAGAACAAATGTGTAGTTCTGAACAGTGGTGCTTCAGTTCAAATAATAAGGAAGATAGTTAATGAAGTATACTAAGCTTTGATTGGTGTTCTTAATCTTGTTATTTTTAAAACTATAAAGATATAAATCTAAAAATCAGTAGCTGAAATACAGAGTGATGTCTGCCTTGCATTTCTGTAATGGTTTAATGCTGTGCTAGCAATTACCCGAATGACAGATGCTCTTTATTAATCCCCCTCTCCTCCTTGATAAAGAAAGGAGAGAGAATAAGGGAGAGAGACTTATGGGTTGGAAATTAAACTACACACCTTTAATGAAACAGTAGTGATATAAATGGAAAAATTATTAAATATATAAAAATACACAGAAAAAACTATATGAAATTCTTCCCCTCTTTCTCCCCAGTAATAATCACATCACCACCAAGGCTGCAGGGCAGCCCTGGGAAAGTCCAAGCTGGACTCCTGGAGTCAGCAGCAGTTGGGAGCTGGAAGCAGGAACATACAGATTCAGGCTGGCACAGATCAGGACCACAAGAATCTTTCCAAGAAGCTGAAGTAAATAGGAACAGGCAAAGAAGGGCCAAAAGGAAGGGCAAAAAACAGACATGACCCTCATGAGACAGACATTTATACTGAGTATTACGCTTATGGTATAGAATACTCCTTTTGGTCAGTTTTGGTCTTCTGTCTTTTCCACTCCTTTCTAAAGGAGGATGTCAGATGTTACCCCTTTACTCCCTTTTGTCTTTCAGGAACATTAGTTGTTCCTCAGAACTGAGCAGTAGCCTCGGTTCTGCACACCATTCTCTAGCTGTAAATGTAATCATTGAATGTTATCAGTCTTAGAAGCAGACACTGAATTAGAAACTTGCTGTTAATTAGTAGCAAGTACAGCTACTTAGAAGAAATTTAGCTGAAAGCAAAATTACAAGATAAAAAATTACCTTTATCCTGTCCCAAACCAGGAAAATTACAAAAGTCTCTTTTTGGACACCATATGCAATGTGGACAAATATTATTGACACATTGGCATGTGCACTCACTTCATTATTATGGGTTAAACCTGCCCAATCTTTTATATAATAAAACTAAGTAAGGGAATTTCCAAACAGAGGGATCCTATAAGATATAGGCAAGATACTCCTCTCTGCAACAGTTTGTGGGAAGGAGTCCTGGAGCAGATTGTGGTTAAGGCTCATTAATATTCACTGCTTCCAAAGAGCAGTAGCTGTTGGCAGTGTGGCAGAAATCATGTCAGCCACTGACATCGTGCTGGACTTGAGATGTATAAATAAGCTACTGCTGTCTTGTTTCCATAGCAAGTGAGCAGATGTAGGATGGAGTGGTAGGGGCATGCTTTCTGTTGTCTTGTGAACTTTCACTTACTTTTGGTTGACAACTATATCAGCTTCAGAAATTTCTGTTGTCTAGTTACCTTTTCTTATTCTTGTATATTCCTTGCAGTGATGTCAATAATTATGAAACCAGATTGGAAAAAAAAAGTTTTTAGCCTCAATCAGTTTACTGACCTCTCTAACCAAGAATTCTTAGACCATCTGTGAAGGGTGGGTGTCATAGTTTGTAGGAAGTTCTTCTTGGCATAAGGAAAAGTATTTGGAACACTATAGTATGTTACAATATTAAAATACCTGTTTAAAAGATGCAAAATGTGCAAACAAAGCCAAATGTGTGCTAAGACACATCTGCAATAACCCTGCAGAAGTATCTAAAATAGAGCTTGTAGAAACAGAACAAAAGCTTTTTTGTTGTATAGCTGTTCTGTCACCATAATCCCATACCAGATCAATTTTATAAAGCCAGAACTTCTTCCCTGATAGTTTTCTGTATAAAAAAAAAAAAAAAAGCTATATTTATACCACAAGTGGTTAGTGTAATCAGCTTAATTATGATATTTCCAATAATGATGCATAATAAAAAAATTACAGTTATTCTGGATTAGAATTGTAGGTAAGAGTAAGTGGACACTGTAATTTGACAAAGACACCACCCTGGCCTGAAGACTGCAAGAGGTCTATAAAGGCAACAGAAAGCTCACTGCAGGTTAATATATCCCACTGAGAGGATCTTGCAGTGTTGTTTAACTCACTACACTGGCTTTGCTTTCTGTATACCCTTGCTCTTAAAAAAAAAGTGGAATTTTCCTTACTCAGTATTCATAGACTTGGAAACTGAACAGTCTGTTGAAACTGAAACAGCAGAAGAAATCTAATGGTGAAATAATTTGGATCCCTAGTCTTAACATTATCATAAAGTTGCTGGTCAAACTTTCCACAGAGATCTTGTAAACAGTAAAAAAAAAAAACCAATTATATTTTTTCCTCCATGACTAAATGCTTATCAATTTAAGCAGATTAATATTCATAGCAGGGCAAACACTTATCATTATTACAGCAATATTGTGTGCAAAACCCATCATTGATGTAACCTCATTGATTCAAAAATCATATTTCCGGTGAAGCTTAGGAAAAGAAGCTACTGTATGTTTTCATATAGTCCTACATTTCAGTATTAATAATCTTGCATTTCATACCATCTATATGCAGAAAAAAATTCCTTTGAATACTGCCCGTTCTCTATTTGTAAACACAATGGAAACAGGGAGACATGGGAAATTCAGCATCAGAAAATGTCTTGCCCTCTAAAGGTCAGAAACACTTTTTATTGTGTTGTTCCTGCATAACCTAAGTGGAGTGTAGAGCTCAAAAGACCACTACAGACTGCCAATATAAAATAGGACTAGAAAGTAAATGTATTTTCTGCCATTATCTGTCTTGGGTTTTTTGTTGGGTTTTTTTTGTTTGTTTGTTTGTTTTTGCCTGGTACTTATTAGGCTTCAGAGTTGAATCTAACTACCTTGTCTGCATCTTCATTAATCTTTGATATACTCTTCAGAAAAAGTTGGGGTATGTAGTGACTGACATGCACTGTTCACTGTATGTTTATAGAATGGATGGAATGTGTAGCCACTGGCTAAATTCTGAAAACATTTTTCCTTCAACAGTGTTTGCCAAGATTTCAAAGGACCAGGTTTTTGTTCTTAATGAGTTTTCACAAATCTAACTTCTGGTTTTAGGTTATATAACGTTTCAGTCCTCCTGTTTAGTCAGTGTAAAGAAACAGGTTCCACTTGAGAGGGGCTGTGTTTGTTAGGTTCCAGCTTTGGCTCACCAAAATCTTTTTCTCTGTTGACTGAAGTGAGTCATTTGATAACATCGGGTTCTGAAGGATGAGTGGTGAGAGCTTGCCTTAGAGTAGTACTCCCATCTTTATATCTTGATGGACTCCAGACCTGCTCATTAATCAATTTCTGAACCTCTCAGCTTTTTACAGTAAGATATCACTGATGCCACTTTTCTGTAAGACATCCTGTTATAAACTACAGATGCTGATTGATGGGTGGGAACAGCTTAAATCAGGTGGATGTCCAGCCTCTATCTGTGCCCTTGTTGTAGGGACATTTGAAATGGACATTAATCAAATCCTGGCTAGCAAAGTTTATGGCCGGGTTTCTGAAAATAAATAAAAAAACCCCAAAAAGATAAGTGATTTAGCATGCAATCAGGAGCTGATTGACGAAGAGCTCAGAAATCTTTGTAGAATTTAGTTAGAATGGACAGGAAAATGTATCAGCTTTATCAGCTTGCCAACAAAGTCTTTAGCTACCTAAGACAGATGTCTAACACTGGGGAGTGCAAACAGCTTCTTTAACATCCCTCTGATCACTTACTTTCCTACGGAGATTGCATGGACATGTATCACCAGTTCCTGTCATGATGGACACTTGCTCTACAAGAGCAGCAATTTGATCTTTGATTTCTTATGTGGAGGTTAGGAAGCTGTTATGAGACTTCTGTAACAAATTAAAGTCATGGCATAGCTAGAATACTTCAAACTGTTAAAACCTTGCCTTTATTAGGTACCTTTAAACTAAACACTTGATATTGCAATCACACATTTGTATACCCAATAAGTAGTTTTCAAGTTTCCAGTTTTATATTCAATTAATATTAAGTAAGCTATGTGGTAAATTCCAGTGAATAACATTATAATTTCTCTTCTTTTAATATCATCCAAAGAGCCACATTGGGGAAAAAATCAGATTTTCACATCTGGTGACCCAGGCTTAGAATCATGCTCCAAAATTTCATTAGCCTTGTTGTCTCCAGCTCAAATTATTTCACTACATAGTGTTTTAATCCAACAAGAACAGTGGAAAAATATATTAATCTCATTGAACAGCTAAAATTAAAATAGGCGAAGTCATATGAACATATAATCCAACCTTTGCTGATTTTGTTGTATCTGCACATTAGGAGGATTAATATGGAATTATTTATGAATGATTATGACCTGTTAATTTAAGGCAGAAATAAAGAGGTCAGAATTTGAATTTAATTTTTTAAGAATGAATTTAAATGGATCCTATTGTTTTTTGTGCTCAATCATCACTGAACTGTACCATTCATGCATCTGTTTCTCCTAAATATTAAAACCGTTTGAAGACCCATTCCACTGTGATTGATGCTGAAATGCACACATATGCCCATCTTGAAATGACAGAAAGAGATTATGGACTATGTTGAATAGAGAATTTAGAAATGACAGCATGTTTATTGGTGTGTTACCAGGAATTAATACTGAGAATCAGAGTCTATGAAAAGATATGGCTCTTAAAAAGCCAAAATCACCAATAAAAAAACTGGGCTCTAGAAACGGGACAAAAGTCATCTCACTTATTTACTCATGAGCTAAGCTAGTAATCGATTCAACTTTCACATGCCTTAGACATCTCATCTGCATAAACTGCTTATGGATTATGCCTGTTTCTTTTATATATTGTGGATATAATCTAGACAACCAGTTAAATTTTTTTATTGCTATTAGATAGATGACCTCAATCCCACCTTTAATGTTACTTTCAATCTGAGAAATATTGGTTTTATTTAACTGGACCTCAGTCATTTACAAATAATTTTTGATACAATAAAGCTATTTGAAAGTAATATTTTTTTTAAATATGAGAGTATAAGGAAGTTGCCTTCTGTCTTTTCTTAGTTCAATGTTATTTTTGCAGCTTTTGATTTGGTGCTTCACTTTGAGTTTCTGAATTATTTAACCTAGTTTTTCTTCCTCCTTGCTATACAGCTGTACACTATATATTTCAGAAGCAAAGACCAATATTCAGAGAACTGTGTGCTATACTGAAGACAGGATACAAACCAAATCCACTAATGCTTTTGTTTTATTGGTTTAATTTTTACTAGACTGAACTATGAATTTCCCAAACTAGCATATCTTTCAGAAATGGCATTTTCAAACTGTCATTTTTTTATCCCAGCAGAAGAGTGCTGTAGCTTCATCTTGGCTCCCAGTGAGGCCAAGGCTTATTTAAGAATGACTGACTTTTTCAATGAACTGCCAACATTCTGCCCTAACATCTGGTTGATACTCATAAAACCATATTTGCTGTCAATAAAATCTCTAGAAAATATAAGAATTGTTGAAGGCTCCTAGAAATCTGATATTTTGCAGCCATTGAGATAGCTCTAATATCAGGAAAAGGTGGTCAGTTTTGTGCTCATGTTAATGTCAGAAGACCTGGCAACACATTTTATCACGGGTCAGTACCAAGGCAGGGATAAAATTCCCAGAACTGTATTTGTCTCAAGTCTTCCAGTAGATTTGTGTTTTTATAAGTCCAATAAATATGTCATTGCCTAAAAGAAAGACAATGCATTAAAGCTTACAAGTGAGCAAATAAGTGTGAAGTATCCAGAAAAAAAATTGAGGTGTAAATTAAAAGAAAATTATCACTGGTGAAGGCTACAGAATAGCCTGCAAAATTCCTCCTAAATAGCTTAAGGATGATGCTGCAGAAATGCACATAGGGAATGATATAGAATCATGGAATGGCTTGGGTTGGAAAGAACCTTAAAGATCATCTAATTCCAATCCCCCTTGCATGGGCAGGGACATTTTCCATTGAACCAGTAACTCTGGCTACCATATGTAAATGTCATTGTTCTGGATCTGGTGCTTACCTCAGTTTTTGTAAGCTAAACATTTGTTTGTTTCACCTAAAGTTTGTTTCACCTAAACATTGAAAGGTGTAGATTTGGGTCTAGTTCTAAAAGAGATGTGGTAAATTGTTGGTTTGGGGTTTTTTTTTTGTTGGTTGGGGTTTTTTTTGTTGTTGTTGTTTGTTTTTTGTTGTGTTTAGTTTTTGGTTTTTTTTGTTTTTTTTTACAGTTGGGCTCAATCATCTTAGAAGTCTTTTCAACCTAAATTATTGTATTATTCTAAATCTCTTCAGAAGGGGACATAAAGACTTCTGTGTGCCCTACATATGGCAGACTCAAAGAGAGATGTGTGTTCTCAGTGCTGAGGGAAGGGTCTGGACGTACAGGGTCTTGAGGAGCTGTAGGTACTCGAGCATTTGCAATTTTGGCTTTCAGACTGCCACAATTTACCCTCTCTCTCCCATCCATCTGTAACAGCCAAAGGACAGTATGTCTCTTGAGAGTTTACTGACTGGATCTTCATCCTTGCAGTGGCAAAATTTAACGGTCTACACAGCTAAGAAGCCCTTAAGTAGGTCATTTCAGTAGCCCTGAAAATATTTCTGAAAAAAGTCTTTGTGAATCATTTCTAATCCCAGGTTAGGCTCAATTATTTCCTTCTATATTCTACTTTTAAAGTCAATTACAGCATGTAATTAGTTATTTTAGATCTGTTTATATACTGAGTCTGACTGGCACGGAGTTGACTTTTCTCATAGTGTCCCATAAGAATAAATAAACTAATGATAACTGCCTTTATCTCAGTTTATGAGGTTTTTTGTAGCCTTTTTTTGCCCTATCCTGTTGAGAGGAGGGAGTGGAAGTCAATGCCTAGGGGTCTGGCAGCCAGCCAATGTCACAGAATTGCAGAATTATTGAGGCTAGAAAAGACTTCTGAGATCATCAAGTTCAGCTGATCACCTAACACTACCACATCAGCTAGATCATGGCACTTAGTGTTACATCCAGCCTTTCCCTAAACACCTCCAGGGATGATGACTCCACCACTTCTCTGGGCAGTCCATTCCAATGCCCAGTCACTGTCTCCATAAGGAAGTGCTTTCTGATATCCAGCTTAAGTCTCCACTCACACAGTTTCAGGCCGTGTCTTCTTGTTCTGTCACTAGTTGTCTGGGAGAAGATCCTGACCCCCATCTGACTACAACCTAGTTGTGAGAGAGTGATAAGGTCTCCCCTGAGTGTCCTCTTCTTCAGGCTAATCAACCCCAGCTCCCTCAGCTTGTCCTCATAAGACTTTCTCCCTGCTCCCTTCACTGGCCTCATTGCCCTCCTCTGGATGTGCTTCAGAACCTCAATGTCCTTCTTGAAGTGAGGAGCCCAGAACTGTACAAAGTACCTGAGGTGTGGCCTCACACTACTGAGTACAAGAATAGAATAACATCGTAGTTCTGATGGCCACACTTATTCCTGACACAAGCCAGGATACCATTGGCCTTCTGGGCCACCTGGGCACACTGCTGGCTCACATTCAACTGACTGTCAACCACTACTCCCAGGTACCTCTCTGCAGATAACTCTCCAACCTCTCTCCTACCCTCTGACAGATCAAGACTCCCCCTCAGTTTGGTGTTATCTGTGAATTTATGAAGGGTAGACTCAATCCCTTCACCCAAGTTGTCAGTAAAGATGCTGAATAGGTCTGGGCTCTGTACTGATCCCTTGGGGACACCACTTGTCAGTGGATGCTGACTGGATGCAGCACCATTCACCATCACTCTCTGGGCCTGGGCATCCAACCAGTTTTTAACCCAGTAAAGGGTTCATCTGTCCAAGCCACAGACTGCCTTTTTTTCCAGGAGGATGCTGTGGGAGACTATGTCAAAGGCCTTGCTGAAGTAGAGGTAGACCACATCCAACAGCCTTCTCCTCACCCACTAGGCAGGTCACCCAGTCATAGAAGGAGGTAGGTCAGGCAGGGCCTTCCTTTCCTATACCTATGTTGGCTGGGCCTGATCCCCTGGCTTTCTTCTACATGCTACTTCATGGCACTCAGAGTGTTCTGCTCCATAACCTGGCCAGGCACCAAGGTCAGGCTGACAGGGCTATAGTTCCCTGGATCCTCTTTCTAGTCCTTCTTGTTGATAGGCGTCGCATTGGCCAGCCTCCAGTGATCTGAGACCTCCCCAGTTAGCAGGGACTGTTGATAAATGATGGAGAACAGCTTAGCCAGTTCTTCTGCCAGCTCCAGCAGCACCTTAGGCCCCATAGACTTATTAGGATCTAAGCAGCACATCAGGTCACTACCTACCTCCTCCTGGATTACAGGAGGGGTATTCTGCTCCCAATCCCTGTCTACCAACTCAGGAGTCCAGTTGCCCTGAGGGTAGCCAGTCTTCTTGTTAAATACTGAGGCAAAGAGGGTGTTAAACCTTCTTTGCCTTAGGTAAACATCCCATGCCCTAGAATTTAGTAAAAACAGAAAACTTTCAAATGAGTTATAAATGTTCCTTGTGCCATGCTCATGATGGACTCAGTAAGTATCTTTATTTCTTTCCTGCTTTTCTGTCAGCTGTGGATGACGATCATATAACTTGTTTTTTTCTGGCTTATGTTTACTGCAAAACTTTCAGAGTGTTAATAAAAATTTATAATTACTGAAAATCTGTACTTCATGTGTTCTGATTAAAGCAGAACTGACTATCCATTCAGTAATTCAGACACCATCAATAAAAATAACCATTTACAATGGAAAGCCGAGATGTCAGCTATTAGATGCCAGAAGACCAATTGTGTCTACTGTCTATGCCTTGATGAGTCTTCTTTATCTGAATAGTTTATAGTAAAAATGAAGATGGATTTTCCCTTAGATAGTTTACTTTGGTTTTATTATTATTTCATTGGTTATATCATATATATTTCACAATTTATTTTATTTATGTTTTAGAAGACAGAGCATTATTCTGTATTTTAAGACTTACATATTAGTTTACAAAGTCAGAGAATATTAGCCACTTGTTAAATCTGCATGAAAAATGAAGTGCTTTTGAGAATAAAAATATATTTGCTTAAAATCCACAGACACTCATGAGCAGATGTGCAAAAATATTGGGAGCCCATGGCCAAAAATAGAAGAATGAAAACTTCTGTTTGTCTGCCTTGTAGCCCTTGTAATATTAAGAATGTAGAGACACTTTCCATGTGCCCCCACCCCCCTGGTAATATTAAGAATGTAGAGAAACTTTCCCTGTGCCCCCACCCACCTTCCCAATTAAGAAGCAACTCAGTTTACAAAATAATTTTGGGCCACTCAGGTAGCTCAGGAAGATAGAAAATTTCATTCTTACATGTAGAACAAAATATAAAGAGTGACTATGTGTCACAAGAAGCTATCTATTGTGACAGAGCTATTGTGTATGTTGGACATTTCATAGTTGCACTTTAGTTAAAACTTTGCTTTAATCTTTCTTTAGCTAGACAAGTATTTATGGTGAGTGCTATGCAGATGTGAGGGATAATGCTCTAACATGGAGGAATACTGCTAACATGGAGTAAATACTAATTCAGCTCTGGGCTTGCACCACTGACATAAACTTGAGATGTCTTTGGAGGTCAAGTAGTTGTGAAGTTTAGCCTTCACTCACATTTATAAAATAGACTTGGATGCTTTTAGTCTACTGACAGCAGATGTTAGGTAAAAGTATTTACAATTCAAATCTCAGACTCCTTGTATTGTCCTGTGTATTTCTGAGAATGGGTTTTAGGCCTTCCTATGCCATCACTGCATCAGCTAAGTAACCTGACAGACTATGGAGAACCTGTGAAGCCTGTCTTTACTTACCTTGGCCCTTGATAAAGTGGGGGGGTTCAGCTTGTTCCTCATCCTGTTCTGCCAGTCTCCTGCACCACAAGCTAAAGTGTTGAAAGCCCAATACAACTGCTTTATCTTCATAGGGGACTTCAGCAGCTGGACACTGCACTGGTCCCTCGAAAAGAACCGTTTCAGAAAAGGATCAGACCTCAATACTTCCTTCCGGATTCCTCCCTTCATCAGGACTAAGTGTTTTGCTTAATAAATTACGTCTACTGCCTCTTGTTCACTGTACTGCAATTAAAAATTTAGGGACTGAATAATCCATGATTCAATATGTAAGAGTGAACTAATATCAAGAGCACTGGAAATGTCTAGGATCAGTTTGTAATCTGCTTTTCCAAGTCCATAGTTTGGAACATTTTTTTTCACAACATTAAACCTCAGGGAAGTGGCGAAGTCACCATCCCTGGAGGTGTCCAAAAAATGTATGGAAGAGGAAATTCAGCAAATGTGTTGTCTGGCACGGTGGTGTTGGGTTCACAGTAGGCTTGATGATCTTAGTGATCTTTTCCAACCTTAATGATTCTATCATTAGGCTGTAAAACAAGTCAAAGGGTAAACTCAGAGAACTTTAATTGTAGTTTTCACAGTAAACAACATTCACCACCTTTTAGCACTGTTTTTCCCTTGTTCACAGTTAATGTAATCATGGTTCATTCTTTTAAAGAATTATTAATTTAAAAATTTAGTATTAATTCATAGTTTTGTACATGATTATCAACAAAACTATTGATGTATTCTGGGATTTACATTATCATGAAGGTATAATATTTCTTGGATTTTTTCTTATTAAGAAATACTGTGTTGTTATATAGGAGGAATTTGAGATTTTACAGGTCACATTTTAGATCATAGATCCGTGTCTTCTGCTTTTATTTTGCAAGCTGGAGAGTAAAAATTCACATTGATATTGGTTTCACATTGGATAAAAAAGGACAGTTGAACAGTCTAACCCAAAGAATGTCCAGGAAAAAAAAAAAAAAAAGAGCTATTCTAATGCATACAGTTTGCTTTTCATTCTGTTCCATTGAAATCAGGGTACAAATTGTGTTATTACTAGCAATATTTGACCAAACTTAAAGCTATAAAAATGTGTGCATACATTTGTATAAAATTTGATCCAACTTGAGTAATAATGTGTATTTTTGATCTGAGGCTGTTGAAGCAATCAAGTATGAAGTGGTTGCACCATCTGTGATCCTAATAATAGCCAATAGACTTGTTTAGTCATAACTTGGAGCAAAAGGATCAGAGTGTTTCAGAGCCACTGAGCTATGGGACAATTTGTCACTTTTCTCCTACTTATACTGTTGGGGTTTGCGAAGTTAGCAATTGCAAGTTAAGGACATCTGACAGTAATTTTTATTTATCTCAGAATCCAAACAAGTCATTTTGTCTCTTTCTATGTATTGCAGAACATTACATAAAGAAGGCACATTGCAATTATGTTAATTCCCTTCTTCCTTCAAACATTTTTCTGAATTATTCCTTAGAGAACATGATCTTGCACCAAAGGAAAGTGCCATTGATGTCCTTATTCGCCAAAATGTCCAGATATCCTTTGAGAAAAATTAAACAAACACATGAAGAAAAAAGATATTACAACCATTATTTGCTGTATCTGGCCCTTAAATAGGAAGACTGTTTTGGTCGAAATGTTATAACTGACATTCATTAAGAGAATGTTGTGCTTTTCATCACAATGATTTATTTTATTCTAGTACCCAAGAACAGAAAGAGCTATGTAAGAACCAAATTTCCAGGCTTCAGATTAATAAAGAGAAACATTTTTTTTTTACCCAATAGCAATTTAAAATATAAGAAAAATAGAAGTATGCATTTGCAAATTGGATGTCTGAAACCTGGGAGCTGGGTAAATTTTGGAAGTACAAAGATGGGTTTGAGTTGAATATCTATAGACTATATATTAGTTTTGACTCAGAGTGGTAAAAACTAATATTGATTTGTTGATGATTTCGTATTAATTTACTAGATAGTGCAACTTGATATTATTTGCTCACAGGGCTCATAGAAAAAAGTGGAAATAGTGGTTATACTACAATGCTAACAATATTGTGATAAAATATCATCTTTTACCAAGAACAAACAGGATTTTCAGGGATTACATTTGTCAGGCCAGCCTATTTAGTTGACAACATATACAGAGGTCTTGTTGGTGTTAAAAAAACAGAGAAAGTGCAAGAGGAAATTATGTTAACAGTTCCATATGCAGAATATGAGTTAGAGAATAGTCTTTTTATCTAGAGTGGTTGCCTTCTAATAGTTTTCTAATTCAAACATTCACTTCCTCTACACATATGTGACAAAAAAAAAAGAAATAAAAATCACTGTTTCATGCCATATGCCTGTTTCCATTTCTATACCAAGTATATCTTATTCACACTTCTGGTTAAGCTGCGTAAGACAGGAAAGTGAGGACAGGATAGTTGAATAGTGACTCTTTGCCACTTTATAAACAAATCCCAAAATGGAGATCCATTGAGAATATCTGTAGATTTCCTAAGCTTTTGAATTTGTTTTAAAACCATGTTAGGGGCACAGGAAATAATTTCTAGCACTCTATTTTACCAGATTGATAGAAATTTTTGGAAAAGGCAGAATTAAGCAGGAAAGCTGACACTGTGGCTCTACATCCTAGACTCTGTATGAAAGGGGACCAGTACTAAATCATACCCAAAACTTCCCTTAAAACTTCACTGTAGTGGAAGCTTCAGAGTTTCATGGTCCGTTTTTCCAAGGTTCAACACATAAGGCACTGTGCCATGTGCTGCTGTAGTTAAGTGGGAGTTGGAGAGCAATTGTTCTCCTGGGTCGCTGGCAATGGGACTTGAGAACACGCAGGATGAGTACCAACACTTTGCATTAGAAAGAAACATCCAGGATTTGACTCTCAAAAAACTCACTGTGGTTCCAGAGAAAAAGACTTTTTTTTTTTTTTTCCTGCCTCAACAACAGTTGTGTTTTTTGTTTTTTTCATGGTTTTGAAAGCTAATTATAATCGATACATGATGAGTGTCAAGGTCAATTATTCAGAAGTTAGAAAAAATGTCAGAATTAAGGTTGCCTGTACAGGCTTAATTAGTCTGTCTTAGATGTAAGAATTACCATCTATAATTACATTACTGAATGCAATTTTTTTCATAGCATTCTTTCTTCACAGACTCAGACTTTCCTCACAGTTCACAGACTGCAAATCAGGTTTCATAATGAAAGAGATTGTTGACTGTAGGATACCAGTGTAATTTTTTTTCTGAAAATAGAAGTACACAGCTAATGAAGCAGGATATGAAAGAAAGAAGATTTAATAATTATGGTTGTTGGATGATTCCCAAAAATAACTGATTTTTGTCAGAGTTCCTTTGTGGTGCTGGGCAAGTCACAGTCATGCCAGTGTGAGTTCTTTATCTCCTATGTGGCCTATTCTTTAATCTGGCACTGGCCATTAACAAAATGCAATGTGGCTGCGAAGAGGCTATTTTCACAATGTGTAAGTATAGGATGTGATATTGGACTTACATTTGAAACCCTAATTCTAATACTTCCAAGCTTTTTAAGAATTTGTCTGGCAATACTTTAATTTAGTGATGCTCCTTTTAAAGGGCTTTGTTTGTGTGTCTCTTAGATGGCCAAAGTAATTGGACTGTTCACACCTGAGTGCCAATCTTGACTTTTGTCATCCTGACAAAAGAGACTGGACTTGAATAATTTTTAATTATGACCATGCCTTAGACATTGAGAACAGATTTGACTGTGAATATTAGCGTTTTACATTTTCTTATACTTTTTTCTTTTTTGTGACTAATTCCTGTATTTCCTTATTCTTCTTTTCTTTAAAAGTGAAAATTTATTGCCGTATTAATAATAAAATTAATGTACACTGTCTAAATTATCTGTCAGTTCAAATTAACTAACTAGCCATGAAAGGAACAAAGTTCTAGAAAACAGTCAAGATAGATCATATTTGACATGATTTATAGAAAGTTGCTCCTGTTATATGATGGAGGAGAGGTTAGGGAAAGCTATTACAGGCCTGTTCCTCTTCATAATTAAATACCAATGCTTTTATCTCACGAAAATAAACAGTTTGTAGGTGGTGTCCTGCATCCTATCCCTCACTACTAGGGCACTCCTACAGAGAAGTATTGCTGAAGATATGTTGACATGCTTTGTATAATATCACTTTCCAAGGTTTTCTTGCTCCGTTTTCTGGTTCTTTGATGAGTTCTTGTAAGAAGTCATGAAATTTGTGGATGTGTTTTCTCATGGCCTCTTATAACATCAATGACTGATGAATGCTTACCTTGGATGTCCAGAACTGTCAGGAGAAAATTTGTGAGTATCACCAAGGTGAAAGATTCCTCTCTATCTCTCACCCTGAGTGCCGAAGCAAGGCAACAGGCAGCAGTAATTTGCTCAGTCTTCTAGTTCATCCCTTTTTTGGTAAGAAGTGCAGTGAATTTCATGCAGCTGACAGATGAGCAGTATCTCCAGAAAATTCAGAATCTGGAGTTAGAATAAAATATATCGTTAGTCATATCACAGTCTCTGTCTCTGAAATTAATAATACTAACTCATTTACACTGCTTTTTATTAATGGATCTTGGGATGCTTAAAAAAAAAAATTCTGACAATATTTTCTTCAGTGTTTTGACCAGTCTAGTTTAGTTTTGACCAGTCTAGTTTAAGTGTTAGTTAACTCTGTTTAGGAGTACACCCAGTTTCTTGATTTGAAATTGGTATCTGAGACTGGGATCTCCCTAGAGTTGTTTTACCCACTATGCTTAGAAAACTCCCTCTCTTTTTTTTGTATATCCATATAGTTTAAAAAAACATTAGGAAGTCATTATGGCTTGGTGAGTATTACACCCAGTTGGAAAGTCCATGCTTCAATAAATGTGAAGGGAATTACATAGTTATGTACAACTTTGATAGAGAAGACTAAGCTTATTATTTACCTGAACAAAATATATACAGCTTGGTGCTTATACTGCTTATTTAGAAGCCATTGAGAACTTGAACCTCTGTCTTCTGATGCACAGGTAGATGTGCTGACTATCATTCATCATGGGGGAAATCAAATCTTCTTGTTTTTCAGATGCTGCTGGCAAAGCAAGAGTTTTAATTGTCATATAAAATTAGTTTGATGAGGCCCAATTAATGTTTGTTAATCTCACTAGGCTCATCACCGAACAGTCACTCTGAGCTAATTGAAGAAAGCCAGAGATTTAATTTAGCAGAATTAGGGATCTCAGTTAACATTCTTTATCATTAAAATTAAAGTGTCTGTTTTCCAGTAGGGTTTCAGCTTGTTATCATCTTTCCTTTTCATATGGCCTAGCAGAAGCGGGTGGTCTGGCATTAATAAAAACTGCCCTGGGGAAAACTCTGAAGAATCATTCCTTTAAAAATGTCTAATTTTATCTACTTTACGTATTCATTCTCTGAGATACTCTCACACACATTGAGATCAATACATTAGAGTGTCTAATTCTTATTACCTACACAAATCACTCTTTTTATTAGCATAAAAGTTACATTAGCAATTATTAGCATATTACCATAATTATATCATTATTATAACATAAACTTGAAGATAATTTATTGCCCTAAACCAGTTCTATCAAAAAAGTTAAATGTTGAAACTTGTTATAAATAGCATGCTTTTGTTTTCCATTCTAGCCAACAAAGCTACTTTCTATCAAGAGTTATTTGCTGAGTATTAGGATATCTTCCTGTAATGCCATACCTATCATTCAGTTTTCTTATATGAAACAAGATGAAATTTTTTCTACGGGGTGAAAAACATCCCTGTTGTGATCAACAAGTGGAAGAATTCTGACCTGTTGATTTCTAGTGAGGAGCTAGGAACATCCATCATACCAAAGCTTTATGAAGCAGGTTGTATAGAATCACAAAAATTACAGAAAGATAGGGGTTGGAAGGGACCTTGAAAGAGCATTTAGTCCGACCCCCCTGCCAGAGCAGGGTCACCTTCAGCAGGTCACATAGGAATGCTTCTGGGCAGGTTTTGAATATCTCCAGAGAAGGAGACTCCACAACCTCCCTGGGCAGCCTGCTCCAATGTTCAGTCACCCCCACGGTGAAAAGGTTTTTCCTTATATTTATCTGGAACCACCTATGCTTGAGCTTGTACACTTGTCCTGTCACACCAGATGTCTGTCCCTAGAAGTTCTTAGTTGTTCTTATGAATCCTACTATGAATATTTAAATCATTAATTAAAGAAGGAAATTGTTTACATTGAGTCCATCTTCATGTTAGATATTAGAAGTGAAATGGTTGCTTACTTGATCCCTAAAATCAAGTGTTCATTTATTAAAAAAAAATAAAAAAGTGTCAGTATGTATTATTAACCATTGTGCAGTGCCCATAACAGAGAAATTTTTATAGAGGCAGAATTTTTAATTGACTGGTCATCATGTAATCACATACGTATTTAACTCTTATTAGTAAAGAGATTAATGGCCATTAGATAGTGAGATCACACTCTAAACACTCGGTAAATTTCTAGAAAAACAAGTAAACTTATGCTTTAGAACTCTGAAAAGGGAATTTATACTTTCAACAAGGAAACAAAGTGATAGACAACAAAATACACTATTTTGGAAAGCAAATATTTCTTTAGTGTAAAAATATTAAACTGCATAAAACTTGGTTTGTTGCACCGAAGTTTGGTTTGCTGCAGATGCTCATTTACTGAAATGAGAAGAGAAACATACACAGTTTGAAGTCAAACAAATAAATTTAAACAACTCTCCCCCCCCCCCCAAACTTTCAGATGATGAATATATTTATTCTTTTTTTTTTTTTTTTAATTATATTGGCCCAGTTTCTGGGCCAGAAACTAAATGAATGAGAGATGCTCTCTATTAACCCTTCCCATTTCCCCCATAGGGAAAGGAAAGCAAACAGGGGAGAGACACAGGTTAGAAACTAAACTACACAGATTTAATGAAAAAGTAGCAATGAAGAAAAAAACCCCAACATATATACATGAAACCAAGATCATGCTCACCCCCTCCATTAATGTTCACGTGACCACTGAGGTTGCAGAGGAACACACTGATTCACAAATGCATGAATAGGGATCAAAGGAAGACAAATGGGAAGAGTCTTCCTAATATGCTGGCCATGGAAGAAGAGAGCTTGAACCTCTTGATTCTCAAATTTGTACTGATTATGATGCTTTTGAGATGGAACACTTCATTGGGTCAATTTTGGGTCACCTATCTGGTCAGCTCCTCCCCCTAGGAGAGTCTCAGGCATGACCATGTTACTACCTTTTTTTCTGGACCTTAAGAAATTCAGCAGAATCAAGCAGTGGCCTTGGCTCTGCTTACTATTCTCCAGCAGTGATTATAAACACCAAGCATTATCAGCCCCAGAAGCAGACCCTGACTGAAAAACATGCTGTTAATTTCAGCAAGTGCAGCCTAGAAAAGACTTAACTGAAAAGTCAGATTACTAAGATAAAAGTGGTTCTGTCCTAACTCAGACTGGGACAGTAGTATTCAACTGTTTTTCTATTTTTGTTAGTAACTGTAGAATTTTTTGGTAGTGAGAACTAGAAATGCAAACATAAGTTAGTACTTTAACTACTCATGTATACTTTCAATTAGTTTTATATGAAGTTTTATTTTGTTTAAAAACGTAATAGAAAATTAGAAAACACATGCTCTGAATTAATGCCAATCCAATCACCAGATGTTTCCAGTTTCAATGTTTGTCAAGTTTCTATATCAGGTTCATAAGAGTCTGGTATTCTGCAGCAGATTGACACTGACTGATATTTTTTTACCTTACCTGTTCAGTGTCCAATCTTGTATTGGTCAAGTGGAAATTTTAACACTAAGTTCTAGGATATGTGAGAAAATTTATATTCTGTCTCTTTTTAAGTTCAATTCAGTTAGTCAGCTATAACTGAAAACATAATTTGGCTCTAAAATCTGTACATATTTCCAGCTAATGTATCCCATTGGGATCAAGAAATAATACAGCAGCTTTTAATTAGGATGTTTTGCATGAAAAGTTTTGCATAGTTAACTAATAAAAAGAAGAATTTATTGCACAAACTATGGAAATCAGAGTATTAGTTCCAGAAATACATTAAAAATTGTATTGTGAAGGGCACATTAAGAAAAGCAGAATAAGCAAATAAAAATCCCAAAACAAATGTCTTCTTTTTTTGCTAACTTTTTTTTTTTTTTACTTCTGAAAATTATTCTATTAGCCATCTCCAGAGTAGTCTGGAAATGAATATACAAAATCTAGCCCACTAGGACAACACATACAATGAAACAAAGCCCCAGACCTCTAGGTCAGATATTAAATCATAGGACAAAACCACTTCAAGCCCCTAAGCACGCATTCCAGTTTCATACCAAAGCTAAACCAGACAGTAGTCATTGCCATGTTCATATTTTACATTAATTATTTAATTTCCTGTGAATAGAACTCTGGATAATATCAGTATGCAAGAAATACAGTATGCTACAACTGGCTCCAGTCTGGATAGCTGGGGATCAGGAACATCAGGTGTTATTTGTCATGTACTTGCAGAGTAGGTAGAAAATTACTGAAATTTTTTTTTCCAGTGGAACTGGAAAACTCTTGTATTATCTTCAGACTGTCATTTAAATTGTCTATTCCCAGTCACAGTTCCATTTGTATATGAAATTATTTGGTGTTGTTTCATGAAATAAGTACTTGAATTCAATTAAAAATAGCTTCCATATGCAGCATGTCCAGTATAAGAAATTTACTTTTTTGTACAAACTGCATTCTCGCTTTAATATTTGCACTAATGTGGAAATATTCCATTAAAATCACTGTTGCAACTTCTTCATTATAGCAAATCTTCATAATTTCCTAAAGGCATTTTGGAAATGTGTAACAAATATTTTATAATTGTAGGTGATGAACTTTGTTGCAATTCACAAAATTTTTGACAGCAGAGGATCTGCCTTGTTTAATTAGAATTATGAATCCATATCTATTAAATTATATTTTAATTTTTTTTTAAACCCCTGTGTAGATTAGGACTAACTTAATAGTAAAGTCTCAATTCACACCTGGTTTGCATAGTGCAATAAATTTCCACCTAATAAATACAGGTGCATATGTGGTAGACCTGAAGCCCTGTTAGACTTACATGCTGGCAAACTTCCAAAAGGGAAATTTTTATATATAACTATGATATTACTATGGAAAATTGTGCAGACACTATGTCATTTTGTAGTGTTCAATGTGTTAAGGAGGAATATTTTCTCTAAGGACTTGCATATCTTCTCTCAGGACTTGCATATCTTCGCCAGTTGAAGAACATTTCTGGTGGATATTATTTGCTGCTGTGCCTTTGTTTTTAAGGAGCAACTGCCAAAGACCAAATGAATAGTGATGGTGTGGTTGGAGCTTCTCTGTTGTGGGATGTGAAGGCTTATAGACAAGTTTATAGAATGTCAAGTCATATTATCTGCTACATGGGTATATGACCTGACAGGCAGAAATCAAAGCTTCAAAGTGTCATACCGATTCACTGGAGGCTGAGAGACACTGACCTACCTTTTAGTGATATAAATTTGTCTGTAGTGATATAAAAATAGCTTCTACTCTACAACAAGATTACAGCTTGAAAGGTCAAGAAATTTATAATAGCTTTTTTAATAAAAGATCATAGGCATGAGGTGCAATGCTTCTCAATTTCCTTTGTTTATCCTCTTTAACCAATATATAACTGCACTTCATTGAGTTAGTAGAAGAGATTTTATTCTAGCAATGACTTGGGGCCAGCTTTGCAAAGACAGTAGCAATTCCAAACTTCTATTTAACACAACTGAATCTAAAACTGTGGCATTTGAGTTCAGACAAATTTCAGGTGATGCTTGGGAGTGGAGACTGAAGAAGCTGGTAAGGGATTGCTGTCACCCTCCTCCTGTCCTACCTGTGTCTAGTAGCTTTATGTTAGCCATACAGTCTTTTCCTTTGAATTCAGAAGTGGAGTTCTGCTCACAATGCTTAACCTTGGAAGTACTTCAAGCATGTAAAGGACTGCTGTCAACAGTGATATTTTCCAGGAAAGCAAAATTTGGCATCTGAGAAGTCCTTGTTTCTTTTCTCCTTGTTTCCCCTGGGGTCCATGATGTAGCTGTGTCTCTGTGTTATTCATGCCACACTTAACTGTAGCAAGCCTTGTACACACCATATGTGACACCTCTACCACTGTTAGCTCCCTCCTTAAGAGACTCTATTAAAGGAATAAGAGGCACAAATCCATTCATTCCTTTATGTGAAGAAATTAGTGGTAATCTCCAGGCTAATAACCCTTTTTGTCACTTTGAAGTTTCCTGCTTAGAATGGAATGAAAACATCACATAGCTGTTACTTAATATAATAGCAGAATTGTTTTCGTTGAACAAGACCTCTAAAATGAAACCCAACCATTAACCTGGCAGACTGTTAAGTCCACCTCTAAACCATGTCCCTATGTACCAAAGCTATATCTTTTAAATACCTCCAGGGTCAGCGAATTCACTAGTTCCCTGGACAACTTGTTTCAGTGCCTGGAAACCCTTTGAATGAAGAAATTTTCCTTAATATACAATCTAAACCTCCCCTGGCACAACTTGGGTCCATATTCTCTTGTTCTATTGCTTGTTACTTGTGAGAAGGGATTAATACCCACCTTGCTAGAACCTCCTTTCAAGTAGCTGTAGAGTGCAAAAAGGTCTCACCTCAGCCTCTCTAAACTAAATAACCCCAGTTACCTTAAGCCTCTCTTCATAAGGCTTTGTCTCCAGACCCTTCACCAGCTTTGTTCCCCTTCTCTGGGTTGCTCCAGTGATTTAATGTCTTTCTTGTAGTGAGGGGTCCAGAACTGAACACAATACTCCAGGTGCCGCTCCACCAGTGCCCAGTACAGGGGCACAGTCATTTCCTTTCTCCTGGCCATGCTGTTTCTGATACAAACCAGAATGCTGTTGATTTTCTTGGCCACCTGGGCACATTGCTAGTTCACATTCAGCTATGTGTTGACCAACGCCCTCAGATCATTTTCTACCTGACAGCTTTCCAGATACCCTTCTCCAAGCCTATATTGATGCATTGGGTTGTTGTGACCCAAGTTCAGGAGCCAGCACTTGGCCTCAAACCTCTTACAGTTGGCCTTGGTCTTTTTATCCAGCCTGCCTACCCTCAAGGAGATGAACACCCCTGCCCAACTGGTATCTGCATACTTACTGAGGGTGCACTCAACCTTTCATCCAGATTATGCATAAAGGTATCAAAAAGAAGTGGCCCCAACACTGAACCCTGTGGAATAGCACTTGTGAGCAGCCACCAGCTGATCTTAAATTTGTTCATCTCAACTCTTTGACCAGGTCATCCATACAGTTTTATCCAGCAATACCATTTCAAATGGTTTCACTTAAAAAGCATTTAGGTCAGCATGCCATATATTATCAGGGTTGTTTTTTAATTTAGTTTCTAATTCCAGGTGGTAAACTTAACTGAAAAATCCTCAGAGCAGCCCTCTGTCTATCTCTGTCTCTCAATCTCAACAAAAGAGTAGAAGTGAAAAATCAGATCAGGGGCTCCTCTTTGATGGTCGGCAGCAACAGATGTTCAGGGAACAAGTATAAGAATAGGATATGCAGAATTGTACTTACTTATGTCTTTGCAGCTTCTGGCTACCTCTGCTTCAGGGACCTACTGAATTAAAGCCAGAGGCTATAATCAGACCACCATGTTTAGTAGTCCTTGGTGGAGCTTTCCTCCATTAACTTGCCTAATCAGCTTTTGAATCCATTTAAACTCTTGGCATCCAAAGCATCCTGTAGCCATAGGTTCAGCAATCTATTTAAGTATTGGATGACAGAGATATTTCCTTTGAGTATTTCAGAAAATTTTATTCGTAACTCCATCTGATGTTCTCTCATTTCTGTGTCATTAAAACCAGAATGTTATTACCCATTCCATATTAGTCATGTTTTACAGATCTCTGTTATATCAGTCATCTCTTGGCTGAGCTTAGGAGTCTCAATCAGTTTAACGTTTTTTGTAGAGAAGCCTTACATATCTTTCAGCCTCCTAATGGCACTATATTAATCTTCATATAAGGTCACCAAGAACCTCATAAGGATTTCAAAATCTGAGTGCACCAGTGATTTGCATGTATTCATAGATTTTAAAAGTTGCCGTTTCTATTTCATTTCTTCCTATTCCTCACTCAACAGTTCTTTTACACCACAGCAAAATATTAAACTCACTCCATCAGAAAGTTATTAACAATAATTTTATCTTTTTTGTAGCTGGAAAGCTTATATAAACTTCATTGTATACAAATTTTAATGTTTAATTCTATAAATACATTTTAATGACAAATATTAAATAAATTAATATAGAATGTTAACATAAGCTAAACTGAAAAAAAACCCATCATTAACTAAAATATGCTAAATTTAAAAGACTCAAATACTGCAAACAGTAGTTCTGTGGAAATCAAACCTATAGTTTTCTTTATGCTACTCACAAGGATTTTAGAAGTCCAAGCAAAGATCAGCTCTTTTTAATGTGACTCAAAATTCAGGCTAAACTTACAGATGAAGAGAAGATGAAAGAAATAATATATTATTGCACTTGTTTCAAAGACTCAATAGAAGCAGGGAGTTTAACAGACCATACAAAACCTATATATTTTTAAGAACAACTTTTGAAAGTCTTATTCAGTGTTATATCATATATATACCAGAGAACAATATATGTTTGAAAGGACCTCTGCAGAACATTTAGTCCAACTCCCCTGATAAAGCAGGATCACCTAGAGCACATTACACATGATTTCATCCAGGTGTGTTTTGATTATCTCCAGAGAAGGAGCCTACACAATCTCTTTTGGCAGCCTGTTCCAGCGGTCTGTAACTTTCAAAGTAAAGAAGTTTTTCCTCATGTTCAGATTTAACTTCCTGTGTTCCAGTTTGTGCCCATTGACACTTATCCTGTCACTGGGCAACACTGAAGTCTGGTGATATCCTCTTGACACCTGCCCATCATACAGACCCAGGTATTTCAGCCTTTTCTCATAGGAGAGATGCTCCTGTCATCCAACCATCTTCATAGTCCTCTGCTGGACTCTCTCCAGTGTCTTTCTTGTATCAGGGTGTCCAGAACTGGACACAGTGTTCCAGATGTGGCCTCACTAGAGCAGAGTAGAAGGGGTGCATAATCTCCCTCGACTTGCTTTCCAGTTTCTTTTTAATACACCCCAGGATACCATTGGCTTTCTTAGTCACAAGGGCATATTTTTGACTCATGGTTAACTTGCCCACCAGGGCTCCCAGATCTCTCTCTGCAGTTGCTTTCCAGAAGGTCAACTCCTAACTGGTGCATGAGGTTGTCCTCTCCAAGATACAGGACCCTATATTTGCTTTCGTTGAACTTCATTAAGTTCCTCTCTGCTCAACTCTTCAACTTGTCCAGCTCTCACTGAATGGCAGCACAGTCCTCTAGAGTATCAGTCACTACTCCTAGCTTTGTATCACCAGCAAACTGTACACTCTGTGCCTTCATCTAAGTCACTGATGTTGAACAAGACTGGACTCAGTACATCCAGAATGGAGGAAGCACTACTGAATTCGTCATGTATCTGCAAAAGTCAAAGACCTGGGCAGGAATTCTACTGACCTCATTCACAACTCCACAGAGGCTTTGTAGAAAGATTTATTTCACTGGATATTTTGCTTACTGTAAAATTTATCCTATCATTCTCTTTATTTCTCACTCTTGCCTGTGTCTAGCAATATTGGAAATGTGCCAGCTCTGTGAGTTTGCTTTCTTGATTTTTCTTGATTGACACACACATTCTGTTTGAACTACGAATAGCTCAAAAGGTGATCAATATAAATAAAACTGACACTTTTATGGTGGGGAGTTCTTCATTATTGTTCTGGTTAAATGTAGCAGTGAGTAGATTTGGAACATGGTGTGGCAAACCATGAATCACACCTTCTGTGCTGATATTTTCTTTGACTGATTTATCGAATTGCTAATATCAAGATGAAGATGTTCTACACAATAGTTGCTCACTATCTATGGATGCAAAGGCATTACTTGTAGTAAATCCACTCATTGTTCACCTTTGACTTTTAGGTCACATGCCTTCTTCCACTAATTCATATCTTTCAGACTTATTCCATGATTACAAAGCTATGAAAAGCCACTGTCCTTCAGAAGCTGGCAGCAGTCTGATACTTCATTCTTTTTTCTCATCAATTGTATGTAGAAGTGTCTGCTGTAAAAAGAACCCCACCTGTTCATGGTGAAAAAAACCTCAGACCATTAGCAATTTGTCCTGGCATAAAAGTGCAATGTTTTTTAAGTACTTAAAATTACACAGACGTCCTAATTTTAGGCAGAAGGCAGTGAATATTATGTCAAGACTTTTTTAGGCATGTTAAATAAGAAGATAGATTAAGGGCATTCTGCTTATCCTTGAAACTGATAGGATAAGGTTCAAATTTAGTCTGAAACTCAAATCTGTGGAATGCCAAGCTGAAGCCAATGGAGCCCAACTCTCAGTGGGACTTTCTCAGTGCCTTACTGCATGTGGGGATGCATTTCTCACTGGTAACAGAGTGGATAGCAAACTCACAAGTGCATCAACATGTGGAAATAAAATGTGCTCTAAACGGGTCAGGTACCAAAGAAAAATGTAGAATAGCAGATAAATCAAGAGAAATAAAGGATTAACCAGTGGCAATGAGGACAGAATTTAAATAAAAGAAAAAGTCATCGCTACAAAAGGTGAGTTTTAAAGCTTGACTTTAAGAAAGGAAAAAATCATTTTTGTAGTTGTGCTTCTGCAAGTGATTTAGAAACTCTGGGTTTCAAATAATCAGCTAGGGACTGGAAGGAAAGTCTTAGGTAAAAATGACAATCAGTGTAATATTCTTACCAAAAATGCTAAATGTGGGTGTTTTAAATTTGTAACTCATCTGCCACTTAACTGGCAATTCACAGGGTGTTGGTCACTTTAATGTTGCAGAGCTGCCATGTATCTTTTTCATCAGTACCTGCATACTGGAAACACCAGGCTCCATCCAATAGGAGGCTGATAAAATCGTTAGGGCTCCAGATGGCAAAAAGGAATCAGCAGTTTTATGAGGATTCCCTTTGGCAGGCTACAAGTATTTAATTTACATTTATGATCATTTTTATTAAATATTAAGAGGATCTAAAATATATTTTGCTTCCACTTAGTAGTATTTCCTTGTTTTTATCTCAACCCAAAGATTGTTCCTATGTTGGGCTCAGGTTAAAAGTAAACCAAGACGAGTCACCTTTGCTGGCCATCTTGAAAAAACTTAGTATACAAAGTATTCCTACTCTGTGGTTAGTAAACCTTGCTGGGACCCAATACTCAGGCACTGTCTCCTCAAACAGCAAACTATTTCTAAAATGAATTACATTCCATTTTGCCTATATACTCAAGTTATGTGAACAATCATAAAATGGATGAAATCAAACAGGGCTAAGATATACAATGCTGGATATCCAGTACTAGCCAAAAATAGCTAGAGCAAAAGCCAACAAAATAGGCAGGAACATAGCTTCTGCTTGAGGAGACAAAAAGTCACTGACAGTGGTTATTTTGATAAACGGTAAACAGGAATAGAATTTAGAATAAGTAGTTACACATACATCCATATTTATTCATAGCAATATTATGTATAAGCAGAGTTCAACAGGCCAACAAATAGCATGATGAGCTATTAGTTGTGAATCATTTAAGGAATTTATTTCTTGGTTTCCTAGTGTGAATTACTAGAAGTCTATGATTCTTTTTATTATTCAAAATGACTGAATGTCTTGAATAAATACTATTTCAGTGTACAGATTTTCATATTTATGAATATTCATGTATCGTTTACTTTTTTTTTTAGCTTATTAAGAAATTCATTTTTCATATGTTTCGTTGACACATCTAGACATATTGATGTACCCCTACACCCTGAATAAAATTGTCAGTTCTCACAGTTGGATTTCTGAGACAAATATTTGCATCATAATGAGCATCATTAAAATATTCTGTGCATTATTATTCTGAAATAATATAATCAAAATTCTCTGGATACTGTCTTCAGAATATCTCATTAAATACCTTTCTGTTTTTGCTAGATTATTTACAGAAAATAAATTGAAGCAGTTCAAATAGAAACAGGACAGTAATACTTTCCTGCTGTATCTCTCTTCTTCTTTCCTTTGATAGCCTTTTTCAAAGGCTATCAACACATGCACTGTATTGTGGACAAGTTGTTTTATGGCCTTCGTTAATGGATGTAGGTTAAAAAACCCCAAAATTAATAGTAAACCCTCAATTTGGAATTCATTAGTTCCCTTTGAAAAGCTGGTCTTTGCACTTTTTTTTCCATTTACTATTTCATACTATAACTTGGTGTTTCTTTCCTTCCAGCCTTGTCAATGGCTTGTTTCAGATCCACTTTTAAAGGACTTTAGGATCCAGTCTTAAATTTCTATCTCTTTAAGGCTCCTTGCAGTTACCCTTAATTCCAAATTTCTCTCTCTTTTGTGGCTATAGACTTTACTGATGTGGGCAGAATAAAGATAAAACTGAGAAAAAATTTATGTTTATTTTAAGAATTTTCACTACACTCAGATCTGGGAAGATGAAACCTGATGGTTTTGTTTTGTTTTGCTTTTTTTCTACATGGATGAATTTATTATAGGTGTGACAAAGTAGATATAATTAATAAATTGGGTCTGGTGTTCCATTGCAGAAAAAAAAATTGCACAAAGTACTGCTTGTGACTGCATATCTCAGATACTGGCGTCTAACAAAGCCTAGGGAACTTCAGTGGACTTCATTTTATCTTTTCTATATGAAATATTTGTCTATTAATTTGTCATTTTCTTAAGATAGAGTGATACCGTTAGACATAAGAAAAACTAAAAGAAACCTGTGCTAAATTGGAGAAAGAGAAATGTTTTTGGCTTCTTGGCAGTTCTTCAAAGGAAGATGAACCCAAACATTACAGTAGGAAATTCATAATTCAAAGTCATATGCTATGGAAGCATATGTCCTGCCTTTTATTCTTGCACTTTAAAGAGAGATGAAATTCAAATTAACTCCAAATATAACCCGTGAGTTTGCATTTTGATTACCACATCTAGATTGTTCTTTGTTTTTTTTTTTTGGTTGGTTGGTTGTTTTTTTTGTTTGATTTCTGCCTGCAAGAAGACAACTGTTAGTAAGTGATATGTCAAAAAAAAAAAAAAAAAAAGCTCTACCTGAATTAGGCCAAAAGTTCACCTTGTCCCAAAATTTGTCTTACCCATATCCCATAATGCTATACGTGATATTTTAAAAAATATATGATCCACTGTGATGACAGCAATTGATTCCCAGAGAAGTACAAAGTCTTACAAATGGAGAACCTACAGATGTGTATCTCTTGTGACTGTCTCTTGTGACTGGAACCATTTCTGACCAAGACAGCACAACTATCCCAAGTCCCATATGAAAACCACCTTTCCTCTTATATCATTTGTCTACATAGTAAATGTATTTAAGAAAAATTTTGCATATCACAGGAGCCTTAGCAGTCATTGTCTTGTTGATGGATCTCTTCACCTTTTCCAATATTGTCATGCCCCACTGAAGTTACAACTAACAAAAGAGAAAGATGGGTTGCACGTTTTGTCACCCACAAATACTAATTTTATTATAGTTGTGCATGCTGTTTTATTTTTAGACTTTATTATTTGTATAAGCCTTTTTCTATCATATTGTTTTTTCACAGGTTTCCCTTCCTGTAATTTCATTTGCTTATCTTTAAGGAAACAGTTGTTTATGTTCTTTTTCTTTCCATTGGTTCCTGTAGAATTGCCTTTTTTCATTTACTTTTTCAATTGTAGCAGTTCTGTTTCACATACTCTAACCTCTAAGCAGATGATAACTTCCCAGGAAAATAAACCTCTCTGTCACTTCTTTTTGATATGAATATCAAGATAATAATTATTTATTTAGTTATTTATTAATCTGTTGTAATTTTCTGTTGCCTTGGCCCCCACTTTGCCATTCTTATTTGTTCCATGAATTTTATTTCCTAAGGAAGGTGTCCTTAAAAATGGGTAATGGGAAAGGTAAAAAAAATAGCCCCCCAAAATTCAAGTTCTATATCAGAGAAAAATATATCCCAAAAGTAACAATATAGGCAAACCTCCCTTCACCTCCCCTATGAAGACAGGCTAAAGAAGTTGGTGGTGTTAAGCCTGGAGTTAAGAGAAGGCTCTGAGGTGACCTTATAGCAACCTTCCAATATCTGAAGAAGGCCTACAAGAAAGCTGGGGTAGGGCTTTTTACACAGGTGTGTAGTGAGAGGACAAGGGGAAATGGTTTGAAACTTGAAGGGAGATTTAAGTTAGACATTTGTAAGAAATACATTAGTGTGTGGATGGTGAGACATTGGCACAGGCTGCCCAAGGAAGTTGGGGCTGCCCCCTCCTTGGAAGTGTTTAAGAAAAAGCTGGATGGGGCCTTGAGCAACCTGGTCTAATGGGAGGTGTCCCTGCCCATGCAGAGGGGTTGGAACTAGATGATCCTTAAGGAAAAAGATCTTATTTATACTCCGTGTTCATATTTCTGAATTTACAGTTAGCTGTGTTTAAAAAATATGTCAATATAGCCAAAGTCTATTTCTTCTTCATTTACTTATTTACTTGTTTAATAATAGAACCATAGAATGGCTAGTATTGGAAGAGACCTGGGAAAATTTTATGGCATGTAACTTAGAAGTTTGTGTAGTCACATTTTGCAACTTTCTCCCCTAAATATAATTCTGTTCTTCCTTTGCAGACCCTTACTGGAAGATGTCTTTTTTTCATGGGAAAAAAAAAAAAAAAAAGCAAAAATGCAGAAGTCTGCAGCAGCTGTCAGTAATATAGCTGCATGTGTCAAATTTTTGTGTAGGTGGTAATGAAACTGACAGAACTGTCCCCTTTTTTTAGAGTAATAGAATTAGAATTTTCAGTGTTTGAAGGGACCCTTAAGGTCATCTAGTTCCAACTCCCATGCCATGGGCTGGGACACCTCCCAGTAGATCAGTTTGCTCAGAGCCCTGTCCTGACTCACCTTAAAGATTTTCAAGGAAGAGGCTTCCACCACCTCTCTGGGCAACCTGTTCCAGTGTCTCACCACCCTGGTGGTGAAGAACTTATTTCTAACTTTCATTCTAAATCTACCCTCCTCTAGTTTGAATCTATTCCTCCTACAACTATCACCACCCGACATCCTAATAAGTCCTCTCAAGCCACTCACCGCCCAACCTATATCAGTGCTTGGGATTGCCTCAACCCAGATGCAGGACCCTGCAGTATTACAGAATGTTTAGGTTGGAAGAGACCTCCAAGATCATCCACTTCAACTTTTGACCAACACCATAAACTAACTACTAAACCACGTCCTTAAGGGCCAGGTCCAAATGCCTTTTAGATACCTCCAGGGATGGTGACTTCAAAACTGTCCTGAGCAGGTCATTCCAAAGCCTGACAACCCTTTCTGTGAAGAAATGTTTCTTAACATCCAGCCTAAACATCCCCTGGTGCAGCTTCCATCCATTTCCTCTGGTCCTATCACAGTTCACTAAGGAGGAGAGGCTGTTTCCCTCCTCTCTCCAACCTCCCTTGAGGCAGTTGAAGAGAGTCATAAGGTCTCCTCATCCTCCTCTTCTCCAGACTACACAACTCCGGCTCCCTCAGCCTCTCCTCACAGGACTTGTGCTCCAGGCCCTTCAGGAACTTGTTGCCCTTCTCTGGACACTCTCCAGCATTTCTATGTCCCTCTTATAGTGAGGTGCCCAGATCTGAACATAGCACTCAAGATGCAGCCTCACCAGAGCCAAGTACAGAGGGACGATCACCTCCTATTCCTGCTGGCCACAGTGTTCCTAATGCAAGCCAGGATGCCACTGGTCTTCTTGGTCACCTGCACACACTGCTGACTCATATTAAGTTGACTGCCAACCAATACCCCAAGGTCCAACTCACAGCTTTCTAACCAGGTCTGTAGCTTCCCATGGGGTTGTTATGACCCAGATGCAACAACTGGCATTTGGCCTTGTTAAACCTCATACAATTAACCTTGGCCCATTGGTCTAACCTGTCTATGTCCTGCTGTAAGACTTCCCTATCCTCCAGCAGATCGACACAGACACCTAGTTGGGTGTCATCTGCAAATTTACTGAGGGCACACTCAATCCCTTCATCCAAATCATTAATGAAGGTATTAAAGAGAACAGGCCCCAGCACTGAACACCACTCATGACCAGTCACCAGCCAGATTTAGTTCCATTCACTACCACTCTTTCAGCTTGACCATCCAGGCTGTACACGGTCTTGGTCAACTTCATGAGGTTGGCATGAGCCCACCTCTCCATCCTCTCAAGGTCCCTTCCCTCCAGCATGTCAGCCACACCACACAGCTTTGTGTCATCAGCAAACTTGCTGAAGGTGCATTCAATGCCACTGTCCATGTCACCAACAAGATGTTAAACAGGAGTGGTCCCAACATTTATCCTTGAGGGACTCCACTTTTCACTTGCCTCCACTTGGAAATAGACCCATTGACAGCCACTCTAGGTGTGTCCATCAAGCCAGTTCTTAATCGACTAAGTGGTCCATCCATCAAACCTGTATTTTACCAGCTTGGAGACCAGGATGTCATGCAGGACTTTTCATAGAAGGCCACAAGGTTTGTCAGGCCCAATGTGCCCTTGGTAAAACCATGTAGATTTGACCCAATCACCTCTTTGTTATTCTTCTGCTTGTGCTTTAGTGGTGCCTCCGGGAGGATCTGTTCCATAAAAAGCATAAGAAGGGGGGGCAATATCTACACTAGTAAGTAGTGTAGTGCTATTGGGAGCAGTTCAAAAGTTTTTTGAGGACTCAATATTGACTCAATTTTATTTCAGACTAGCTCCTGTCTAGTACAGTGCCTGCTGTTTGTTGGAGGTAGATGTAACCCCAGAGTGCCTCTTCTAGGTTAGTCTTATTAGAATTATTAAAAACACATTGATTTATTAACCTTAAAATCACTTGAAGATACAAATCCAAACATATATACTAATCAGACTGTAACAAGCACAATCATAAGATTTCCTTCAGAAGTTTCTCCTGGTCTGACCTAAAATTCTGACATGGATGCACCCTGTAACATCTCTAACTTCTTCTCATATTGGAAGTTCACATCAGAGATCTGTATTAGAGACTTCAGACTTCTTTCCTGGAAGAACAAGCAAGCAGTGAAAACCTCTGCAGCAGCTTCAGCCTGTTAGGCTTTAAAAATTGGACCTGAGAAGAACACACCCTTTCCCCTCTTCTGAGATATTGACACTGGCATTGTTCAAGACGCAAGAAAGTGGCTGGCATTCAGTTGCTGCTACAGAATCAAACAGTGAAGAGGCAGGGTCGCAAATTGCATTCTCTGCACTTTTACAGTCCTTCCAAAAGCTGATGGGCATTTTCCTATGAAATGTCAGAGATCACTGAAGTATGTCCATTTTTGTTTCGGATTGGAAGTGTATTTTAATAAACAGTATTAGAGAGTGTCCAGTGCAATTGCCTCATCTGATGTAGGTCTAAGCTATAGACTGCCACAAGTTAAGTACTTCAACCCAAGGAAAACAGTTCTGTTCCACATATAGCAAAACAAAATTTAAAAGAAAAAAAAAAAAAGAAGCAAAATCACCTCAAGCAATAGATAGATTAGGACTATCGAAGTTCCTTACATAATTACAGGAGGAAGTTTTTTATATATCCCTGAGAGAGACTTCACCTGTTCTTTTACAGTTGTTGCCTTGATTCCAAAATTGTCTGTAGTAAATCTCCTTCCTTCTTAAAAAAACCTTCTCTGGCTTTCTATCCTTTGATCCTAGCTTTAGCACAGAAAGAGCTGAAGCCACTGTGCTGCCCACTGCCAAGGGTACTGCATTTATTTTAAAGCAGAGCTATCTCTGGCCTATGCCCTATGCAAGTCATCTGACCCCCTTCTCCACAGATTGTTTTTTCCAGGACTCCCTCAAAGGTAAGCATACATTTTTAATAACATAGCGACAGTTCAACCACGTAAGCAAGTGAACACTTGCTTCCTAAATTGTGTGATGGTGTGTGCCATTACAAATGTATAGACTGAGACATAATGGGTTGGGACTGGATTGTAAGTCCTCAGTCAGCTTCACATTATGTCCACTTTAGGAAATGCATTGCTTTGAAGAATAATTGCATAGCATGTGTGAGGTGCCGAAGAACAATCAGTATTTGTGTATCAGTGACTGTAACACAAGACTCTTATTTTCTCCTCCCAGTACTCCTTCCTCTTAGTCCCTGTGAATTCAGGAACAGGCAGAGGCTGATGCTTTCTGGAAAGCTTGCAGAATCACAAAATCACAGAGCAGCTGAGTTAAGCAGGGACCTCTGGTGATCATCTAGCTTGAACCCCCGTGCAGATGAGAGTCACCAAGTAGGCTCCTCAAGACCACATCCATTTGTGTTATTCTAATGTGGAGACCCCACAGCCTACCTTCTCCAGTGTTTAGGCTCCCTCATAGTATTTTTTTGTTTTCTCTGAGTAGAATTTCTAGTTGTAGAATTTCAATTTATGTTCATACCATTGCCTAAATTCAATTGATTTTATTGACCAACTCTGCACTGACCACAATGGGAGCTTAGTTAATTCAGTGCATACGAAGACACCTACATATGAATAACTACATATGAATACCTAATGCCATTTCTTCAAGTTAAACTCTCTAAACCTTAAGAAGATAACACCTAAACAATTTGAGAAAATCAAGCAAATAAGTAAACAAAAATATGGTCCGAAGGAGACCATATTAGCAATGGTAACTTAGCAATGTGGCTCACTTAAATGCTTAAGTGATAAATTCAGAATAAGATTTAACTGGAATTTTAAATAGAAGACAACATTGTCATGTTACTGCTAGTCATTCACTAGTCCAAAGAATATGACTTATCACCAAAGTTATGAATGTAAGCTAGTTTCTAAGAACCTGTTCTTAGAGGATTCCAGATGGTGTATTTTTCCATGTAGTAAAAGAAAACAGAAAACATAACATAATTAAAAGGAAAGATCTTCACCTTCATCAGGTTATATGCAACATGGAGATGCACATGAGCTGCCAGGTACTCCCAGCATCCCGCTCAAAAGAAAACTACCAAAAAATTTAGTGTTCTTCCTTTGCACCTGTTGACAATTTCCCACAAGTTGAGTGATTAAGAACCCAAAAACCAGCAAAAGCCATTAGTGGCTATGTGGATGTTTCTGACAAGACAGATAGGGTCCAGTCCTTGTTCTCAAACCAAGGGATATGCATTGCCTTGCATATTTATCATTTAGGATTAGCCTTCTTTGGATCAGATTTATCTCAGAGAGGTGAAACACTCCTAAAGAGAACGAGGGAACAAGATGATCAAGTATTATGGAGAATCAGGTCCTGATTTTACTCCTTGAGGCTCTTTTATTCATACATGTAGATTTTATGACCTTTTTCTGCAGCTCAGTTGGTGCTTAAGAAACAGCACTATGAATGAGGTGTTGAGGTTTTTTGGTTTTTTTTTTTGGACATTGTGCAGTCAACCAATATGAGACATTCCCAAGCAAGCTCTGAGTACTGTGATCAGTCTGAGGTCCCCGCAGAGATATTAACCTGAGGAGGAGAAGAGGATAGTCATTTTAGAGCAGCGATTTGTCCATTCTAATTAGCCCTGCTTAGGCAAACTAATACAGTAATACAGTTATACTTCCTCTAATACTGATACTTTTTTCAAATTATTCAGTCCAGATTATAATGCTGATAATATTTTAGTAAAATTTAGGATATGTAGGGACCTCTTTTCAGTTGATTATAGTAAATCTAAAACCAAAAATGGGGATTTTGCATGTGAAGTACATCATTTTGCAAGTGGGCATCAAGAAAAGTACTGTTTTAAGCTCCAATTAGTACAAAATTTCACAGAAATGAGGGCATACTTTGCCTCCTGGAGAGATATAAAACTCAGCTCATTTCCAGTTATGGAGCATGATGATCAGTATCTTTGCAACACAGTATACATCCAATGATTATATGATAATACTGTCACTAGGAAGCATTTACCCAATACAAACCTAACAGCTGTCTTTTATCCAAAGACCTATACAACTCACTACATGTAAGACAAACAAGAATCCCATCAAAACTATTTTAAGACACTTTTAAATTTATAAGACCTAGGAGTCACCTATGGAACTCTATCTTGGGGATCAGATCCATTATAAAATGCTAGTTGATTCAAAAATGTGTTGGTAACTTGTTCCATTGATGCCTGACCGACTTGTAACATAGGAAGAAGTAATATAGCACAGTTCTAAGCTGTAATTAACCTCCCATGTCAATTCAGCACACAAAGCAAGTCCTGTTTCACTCCTATTCCATGCCACTGTGACCCTCTACAAAGTTATAGACAGAGATCTATCCAAACAGAAGCATACCTAGAATCAGAATGTTCTGGGACCAGCCAGCTTGTTCATGTTGTTGTTATAGGCCCAGAGGCACACAAAAGATGTCACTTGTGTTCTCCAAAGAAGACAAATGTAAAATTATATTTATATAGTCCTTGCTTTAGTTGCCATTTTGTCTTCAGTGATATCTTTTACAAAAGATAATTAGTGCCATGAATGAGACATTTGCATCACTCATGTTGATTTTCCGCTCCCTCCAGAGCTGAACCTTTAGCCTTTAGCTTAGCTGTTTGGTGCCCATGAGACTGTCTGTATGTCACGGTCATTGACAAAGATAAATAATAATGCCCTACAGAAGTAAGCAGAAGCTATTAATAAAAATAATGTGAAATGGGCTGACCTGAATGTCTCTCACTAGCAAGCTTCTTAAAAAAAAGCTCAGACCTCTATTAGCAGTAAAACTTCCTCTAAAGAATCTCAGCCCTGCCCCCCAAAATCTCAAAAAGGGAGAGTACTTAAATCTTCCATGATGTATTTCTGTCTCTGTATGGAGTTTAATTATATCAGTACAGCCAGATTAAGAGATGTGTTGCTGGATTTTTCAAGGTTTTAAGCAGATGCAGTGAAATCATTACTGATTTCAGAAAAAAAAAATGCTACCAAATGAGAAGAGCATTCCTGGTCTGACTCTTCGAAGAACTAGTTAGAAAATGTTTCAAAATATCTGCACTGCCAGCCCTGTTATCCTTAGATCACCTCAATTTTAGTCAGAAGAAACATCTATAAAAGATGATTCTGCATTAATATGCCTTGTCATATGTTTTCTTTCCCTTTTTTTTCACTTTTTACAGTGCACAAATATTATGAATCCCAAAGTTTGCAGCAGGATACTCTGATCTCTCTATGCAGTTTCTTGTACAAAGAACCTGAAGACTTGGTGGACATTGAAATATTGACCCCTCAGGGGTCCCTAAGTAGCATTTATTTGTCTTCAGTTCTTCTAGGCTGTTTAGGTAGTTCCAAACCATCTACTAGAAAAAATCTTCTGCCAGCCATACCTCCTACTTTATTAGTGTTAGACTGCATCAGGCAGGTATATGAAAATAACAATGATTTAGTATAAACCTGGTGACCATGGATTACAGTAGTTCAGAAGGGAGTATAAAAAGGTGTAAACAACAAGTGAATTATTTTTTTTTATTTTATCACAGAGGATTTCTCTAACTCGCACTCTGAGTTGTTAAATTTACTTGTTTTACTTGCAGAGGGCAAATGATTGTAAGAGGTCAGAGGTTTCCAGATTGTGTATTTTTCCATGTAGCAAAAGAAAACAGATGTTTTCTCTCTTAATTACTTCCTACTTTAAACAAAAGAAAATAATAATCAGTTATGAGTATCCTGAGTGTGGGAAGAGGCATGGAAGAAAGAACAGTTCTAGAATAGTGAACATTCAATTATCCCACTCTGGTTAGCAGGAAAGAATACTTTGAATATCATGTGGAACTGTAACATGATAAATATCAGTAATTAATATGAATGAATTCAGAATTTTCAACAATAAGCAAGCTTAACAAAAGATAGTAGGTCATGTTAATTTTAAAACAAAAGCAAACCAACCAACCAACCAAACACCAAAAAACCAGCAACCATCCTTTAAAATGTCTTATTTTGAAATGTTCACCCTTGACTAATGTCTTTATCAATTCCTTCTGACAGGAGACAAGTTATTGCAGTGGTAAAGTCACAGGATTATTTCCATGCTAATGACATTCTGATGAGTGCTAGACGAGTCACTCAGACCTTTACTTGTTTTGTTTTCCATTCATGATTTTGTTGTATTTGCTTACTTCTTGTGGCTATTGAAAAACCAGCTATTAGGATGATAAGCTTTCAAACTGGTTGCTTTTAAGTCATTTTCAATAACTCAGATTCCAGGTCTTGTAAACAAAGTGCAGTTTCATAAGATCTAAGACACACTGAAGTCAGAGCCTGAAATACTTAAATAAACAAAGTGTCATGATGTCTGAGTTAGGATATAAAGAACAAGGCAAGGAGTGCTACCATTTTTGGCATTTCCAGCCCCGTCATTCTCTTCATTGGAGCAGTGTCTGAGGTTTTTAAACCCATTCATAATAATTTCTGAGCTACGAAACTGGAATAGTTTTTGCTTTATCTGTAGCTGACGTTGTCTTTCTGAATGGTTTGATTCCTCACAATAGAGACTGTGCTGTGTGCTGAATTTAGGCTTTATGACTTTTATGACTGGCACATCAAAATACATAAAAGAAAATGCAAGGGTCAGAACAACAGAGATATTACCAGAATCTTAAATTAGTGTAAGAACGTAGAGAGGAAAAAAAAGCATAGATCTTTTATTCATTCTGATAGTTAATTTAGTACAGTTTTATTTATTTAATTTAAATTCTAGATTCTTCAGAAAGCATGTCATGAAAAATACATAAACAACTAGGGAAACATCTCATCAGATATTAAACAAATTTCTGTTCAGTATCCTTGGTGCACAAAAACCAGTCTTTATTGAAGAAATTTATAGGAATACAAGGAGAAATTTGCAGGTAAATATTATCTAACAGAGCTTAAAAACTTATGCTATGGTTGGATCTACATGAATATCATGCACAGAGGAAGATAGCAACATTTCAACTAAAATGGGAATTGCGAACAAGATTTTCCTAAGTAGATTAGAATAGGTTATTAAGTACACTAGAATAGATTGTTAAATATGCATCATAAATGGATTGTGTCAACACTTTATGAAAAGTCTTGGGTTTAGTTCAGAATGTATCAGGAAATTTTGCAACTTTGCCCTGCCCATCACTGAATCATACTATAGATAAATGAAATTTGTGTGTACCTAAATCATCTCTCTGCCAAAACCAGATTGTTTTTAGGAGTCCATTTTCTTAGAAGCATGTCTTACAAGGAGAAGTCGAGGGACATGGGGTTGTTTAACTAGGAAAAAAAAGAAGCCTGAGACCTTATCATGCTCCACAACTACCTTAAAGGAGGCTGTAAAGAGGTGGGGATGGGTCTGCTCAATGAAGTTACAAATGATGGGACAAGAGGTAACAGTCTCAAGATGCACCAGGGAAGGTTTAGATTAGATGTTAAGAGTAATTTCTTCACCAAAAAGGTTATCAGGCATTGGAACAGGCTGCCCAGGGCAGTTGTGGAGTCACCATCCCTGTAGGTATTTAAGAGTTGTATAGATACAGTACTTAGGGATATGGTTTAATTAAGTACTTGTTAATGTTAGATTAATGGGACTCAATGATCTTGAAGGCCTTTCCAGTCAAGGTAATTCTGTGATTCTGTGACTCTATTTCACTTCACAGTGACTTGTACTTTATTCCATAAGCATGTTACAGAAACAGTTTTATTATTAAATTATATGGGACTGGTTTAGAGTATTTCATTTTTATTAAATAAATTATATGGACCTGGTTTAGAGTATTTCATTCCACTAAAATAGAGATTAGGATGAAATTCATCCATAGCCAGGGGTTCTTTCTACAAACACAATATTTTTTCCTGGTTAATCAGTGCCAACTTATATTCCTTCACTATTCACCTTTGCTCAAAACCTGAAATTAATTTCATTTATTTTTATGGCACTCATTATCATCATTCAGCCATTGTATTTTTTAGTTCAAATGTCCTTTAAATTTGTTACTGAATCCTTTGAGTCATTAATTCCATCCAACTTTGGCAGAATAACATCCACAGAAAAATTACTTTGCAGGTCAGATAAGGCCTTTGTTCAGCTATTTTTTAAACTTTGACAGATAGAAAAGTCTGCAAAAAAACCAAACAAAAGAAACCCAACCCCTCAAACAAAAAAAAAAAAAAAAAACCAAAAAAACACCTAAAAAATTTCTTCTAAAAGATCCCGAATTATTTTCTGTGAGATATTCAAGCTTTCCAGATGTACTGTAAATTGTGCTTTACTCGCAATTAATTATCTAAAACGCATCATGATTATCATATGTTTGATTAGTAACAATGGCTGTTCACTGCTCAGTCTATCTGAAAATTTCTTATTCTAGAGACATTTTGTATAACTGGTCACATAAATTCACATAATGATTCACGTTAACCATGTGCTAACACTGTTGCTATCTGAGACAATCTCTGTTTTCATAACAAGAAGTATATTTTTTTATACTTCATCGAGATTTAAAATTTAAATTCCATTGGTAGCATTCTGCACACCTTTGAGGTGTAACCCAAAGTAGTAACCAGTCAAAATTGAATTTAGATACACTAAGGCTTGCAAACTTGTCACCTACAAGACTAAATTTTTGAGGGGTTTGAAGGTTTATTAGAGATGAAAATGAGCAGAAATCATAGCCTAAGACACATAACAGGTTCAGGTTGCCATATGAAGTCCTGAGCAATCTACTGTCAGGTCAAAGGGCTGTTGCAGAGTCAGGGTTCAGGACACAGTTGGATGGAACTGGGGTTCTTGTGCTGGAAGCAAACATGCATCTTCTGCCACCCATCATTCAGTGACATTAACTTTTCCCCCGGAGTACTGAGTTAAGAAAACAAATTTTTAACCTGATAGAATTTTGAGTAATATGTGAAAGCGATGAGTGACACACAAATACTTTGTCAGTTCTGCCAAGCTCTATATTCTTTCGTTAATATGTAGATTTCAATTTAAAGTGCTAATTGCCTCCCTGCAACACTTTGGTAAAAACTGCTTTCTCTCCCTTTAGAGCATTAAAAACCCAGTAAAACAAACAAACAAAAAAATGGAACCAAGGTTCAATAAGACATATACAAACTTCTGCCAAAGTCACAAAGAATGGGGATATTTAAGTTTTTATGTTTAAATTTTGATTCAGGTGGAGCTTCAGCAGTTATGATTTCTGTTTAAGGTTAGAAGGGACAGGTATATGCCAGAGGGACAAGGTATATGATAGTATAGGTGTAGACCCATGAAGATGGATCTTCAAACAAGTGCATAATTTCATAATGGCTTCATTTAGTTTTGCCTCTGACTTTTCTTACTCCTATTTTTAGGAACAGAGATGAGTTCACAAAAAATTTGCCAATCTTTCAAATATACCAGCATTTAAAAAAAATATTCATTAGGCCTGTACCATTTCAAAGATAGAAGTTCTCAAAAAAAGCTTTTAGACTTCATGATCTTAAAGGTTGTTTCTAACCTAAATGAATCTAAAAGCTTGATAGGGCCTTGGGGAAAGGTGTTTAATGTTTTAGTGAGGTGACCGACTTCAAGTCAGTCCAGGTAAGCGGAAAATTACAGATTTTGTGCAATTTATGCAATCATGTAAAACAGGCCCATTTCAGTACCAAATGTACATGTGATGAACTGACCCCGTAATTTTTTTTTAATATATGCAAAACATAATCTAAAAATCCAGCTGAACTTTGTATTAACTAAGGGACATGATGCTTTGTTCAGTTTGTTGCAGTGAAATAAAGAGATACAAAAAGCATGTGTGTGGTGGGTTGACTGGCTGGATGCCCACCATGTCTGCTCTATCAATCCCCTTCTCAGCAGAACATGGGAAACAAAATATAACAGAAGATGTGATAAGGAGAGGGAGATCACTTGCCAATTATTGTCATGAGTGAAAGAGACTCAACTTAAGGAAATTTTGTTTCATTTATTACCAGTCAAATCAGAGTAGGGTAATGAGAAAATACAAACCAAACCTTAAAATACCTTCTCCCCTCCCTTCTTCCCAGGCTAAACTTCACTCCTGAATTCTTTACCTCCTCCCCCTCAGCAGCACAGGGGAACAAGGAATGACAGTTGAGGTCAGTTTGTCACATGTCCTCTCTGTCACTCCTTCCTCCTCATGGGGAGGACTCTTTCACATCCTTCCCCTACTCCAGCATGAGGTCCCTCCCATAGGAGGCAGTCCTCAATTAACTTCTCCAACATGAGTCTTTCCCAGGGGTAACAGTTCCTCATGAACCGCTACGGCATGATTCCCTTCCACAGGGATGCAATCCTTCAGGAACAGACTGCTCCAGCATGGGCTCCTCTTTCCATGTGGCCAGAGGTCCTTCCAGACACCTGCTCAAGTGTAGGATTCCCAGAGGGTCACAGCCTTCTTCAGGCAAATCAGCCAGTGCAGGGTCCTCCAAGGACTACAGGTGGATATCTGCTCCACTGCAGACTCCCATGAGCTGCAAAGGGACTTGTGTAACCATAGTCTTCACCATGTGCTACAGGAGAATCTTTGCTGCAACACCTGGATCACCTTCTGACTCCTCTTCACTGACTATGGTGTCTGTAGAGTTGTTTATCTCACATATTCACATTCCTGGTTTTGGCTATAGTTGGTTTTGTGCAGCAATGTTTTTGCTTTTCTTAAATACTTTTTCATAGACATGCTACCACCATCACTGGCAGACTCAGCCTTGGTCAGTAGCCAAATCCATCTTGAAGCCAGCTGGAGCTGGTTCTATGGACCATGCGGGAAACTTTTCACAGAAGACACCCCTGTAACCTTTGCTACCAAAACCTTGCCATTGAAACCCAAACAAAATTCAGGTGACATGTATAGTTTATTAACAGCCGATGAGCAAAGAGAACAGGATCACACATGCGGATATGATCAACTGCTATGCCCATGTTATACCGATGTCTATTTATCATTTCTACTTTCTTATTGGGAATATGACCACAGATTTTGAGCTCTGACTCCATATCACTTTTCTGACTAAGCCTATTTTATGTTACATCCATTCTTAGCATAACATTTGCTGAAGTGCTTGCCTAAGGAAGAGCTTGAATTAAGGAAGTGTCAAGTTAGAAATCATCCACTGAAATAAATGAAATCATTGCAGATTGATAGAAAACAAACTCTGACCTGCATGTATCAGAAGACAGGAGCACCCAAATTTCTCTTAGGACCAGGAATTTGATCATCCTCCTATACTCAGCACCGATGAGACTCCACTTTGAATATTGTGATCAGTTTGGGGACTTTCACTGTAAGAAAGACAGCAAGGAGCTGGAAGTGAGTCTAGAGGACAACAAAGCTCTGAAGGCTCTGAAGAATAAGTCTTGTGAAAGTAAGCTGAGGGAACAGAAGTTGTTTAGCCTGGGGAAAAGGAGGCTGAGCAGGAGAGAGCTCTCTACAACTACATGAAAGGAGGTCATAGTGAGGGGGGTGTTGGTCTCTTCTGCCTAGCAACAAGCTACAGGATAAGACAAAATGGTCTCAAGTTGTGCCCAAAGAGGTTTAGTTTAGATATTAGAAGTAACTTCTTCACTGAAAGGGTTATTAAACACTTGAATAGCCTGCCCAGGGAGGTAGCTGAATCACCATCCCTGGAGATGTTTTAAAGATCTTTAGATGTGGTAGAGTTAGGTTAATGGTTGGTAGAGTTAATGGTTGGACTCAGTGATATTAAAGGTCTTTTCTAAACAGAATAATTTTGTGATTCTGTAATAGATTTATGGGGTTTCTTCCACAAAGCATAGGAGGGATTCTTTGAGGTCACAGAACTGTGCAGGTTTTGTTCTGAAAGATTCTTCTTTTAGTTTTACTTATAGTAAGCTTCAATGCATATTTTTATGTTATTTTTACAATCAAACTGAAGGAGATTAAATAGATGTATTTCTATGCTTACATAAACAAGAAAACTGAAACACTTCCTCAATACAAGAGAAAGGTTTTTATGCAATCTCATGCTGAGATGCCTTCAGCTTGTCAGTATTACGTAATATCCTTTTCTATAACAGTGAAGTCCTAGTAGAATTATGCTTGATTCAAAAAGAATTCCTTCAGAATAAGCTAGATATTTAGTTACACAAACACGTTTCTGAATTGAAACGACCTTTCTAGCTGAAATATTATTATTCTGACTTCTCCTTTTTCCTATAAAAATGAGAAAAGGAAATAAGGTAACATTTAAAACTTTTTTTAGATTTTTTTTCTTGAGAAAGTTGGCAGGCACTTTACTACAAGTTATGGTGGCCCTGTAAGTCACATAGCAAGAGGTCAAACATGAATTATGGTTTTCAGAATAATTTCCAGAAGATGACATGCTATGTTACTTGAAAATAACATGTTCATGCCTTACCTGTCTGGCACCTTTTGTATCCATTTCTAGCCTTGCAAAGGGAAAGCTGATGGTATCAATACCACTTTATGTGCTCTATACACGAAAGAAATGGCAAACCACAAAAATCTGGACAGTCAATTTTCTTTTTAGTAAGCCTCAATTTATTATATTTCTATTTTTACACTGAACAAAGGAATCTAAAGTGAATTTAAACCAAAGTGATTCTGCAGCTATTTCTACCTGATGTTCAAAAGGCGTATTATAAGACCTGTCTTTCTAACTATCCTCTATGCTTTTCCGTACCCAGCAAAGCTCAAAGCTGAATGCTTCCCCCAAAGGAGTTAATTCAGTAGTGTTCTTGATTATATAATCATAGAATTATCAAGGTGAGAAAAGACCTAAGATCATCAAGTCCAACCATCTGCCCCACAACTCCTAACCACTAAACCATCCGCTGCTGCACTATAATAATTATATCTAGAACAGAAATTAAGTGTTTACCTTAGCTGGAGACTTTATTCTTGTGTATGAGGATTGAAAGCATTCTTAATTTTAGTAGGATGAGTGTAGCAGCAGATGTTTACTCAACAGCTTTCAGCTTATACACACACATATAATTAGAAAGCAGTTTGCATAGAAACCAAAAGTATTTATGAGAATGAACATTGATAAAAATTAGTAGTATAGCACAACATTTCTTTCCAGAAGTTTTTGTACTAATTTGTATCTTCATGATAAGCTACATTTCCATGGCAAAAGTATTTGAAATACTAACATCCTTTGGCCTTTTAATACTTTGTAGTCCCCACCCATTATAGTCACTACAGGTTATTTAGCTCCAGCTTGCATACTGTCTAACAGAAGCTTAGTCTCATGCCAAGAATAAAACACTAATTTGGTCTTCCTGTGTCTTCTGTTTGCATGGAAGGTCTTTCGCAAGTTGATTTTCATAGTCCTGTCCTTGGACCTTTTTAGAGTCTTTTGTGATATTAGATGAGTGCAAAAGAGAGCAGATATAATTAATGGGAGAAAACAGAAAGGTGGCATAGTAAACACTCTGGAAAGATCAAAGAGGTTTTCAGTGCAGAGCAGCAAGAAAAGCATTCTAGTCTAAAGGTGGAAGATGCATATAATTTATCACTAAAGGATTTGTATAAAGTAGTAAAGTAGAAGCATAGATTATCTGACATCTCATGTACTTTTGGTATACAGAAGAAGAAAAGCAGCTTGCTGGATAGCAGCAGCTATCATGAGCATAGTTGAACCCATTATTTAAGAAAACATTTAAAAAATCAGAAAAAAAAGTAAGAAAAGGCAGTAAGTGCAGTAAAAAATAAAATCCATAATTATAGAAGAATAATAGTATTTCAGGTTTGGAGATTTACAGTTATGATGAGGTGTACTCTGAGTTTTGTTTAGTCAGAGACATATACTGCAGCACCAAAGTCAGTGCGATTCCCAAATCTTTCAGCCAAACAGGATTTTTGATGAACCACCTAAAAAGTGAAAAAATCAAAGGATTTGAGCATCATTGAGGACGCTAAAATATAATGATTCTGCATTAAGTGCCCAGGATGAAAGCAGGAATGTTTTTTTATTATCTGTGTTTTCAGTCTCATGTCAATAGGTCTGATATAAAAGACATACAAAATTTTTATAATCATTCACTAGACTCTACTTGTGTGTAGACCTCATAATGAGTTTCAGAACCCTGACACCAAAGTCAAAGGGTGTAGAACTAAGCTGATAATCATCGATCCTACCATCTTAAGGGTATGGTATTGACAGAGCATCTGCATATAAAGATCAAGATATCTCATGAAATAATTTTTAAACAGTCCTGTAACTTTTGATTGCACTACGAAAGGAAAGTAATGACAAAAAACAACAGCAAAAGCAAACAAACAAACAAACAAAAACTTATTTTAAAATGCAGACTGGCCTTCATAATTTTGGTTTCCAGATATTTTTTGTTATATCTACCTTATAAGTGTATCCGAGTTAGTATGTGAAAATATGAAAATACAAAATTCCTATGTGAAATTCCTGTATGTGAAAATACAAAATTCTTATTTTTATCAGCACATTCTGTAGCACCATGTGAAAATTTCAGTAGTAATGATTTTGTGATTTTTTGAGGAGTTGATAAAACCAGAAGAGGCTTAGGAACAGAGAGGCAAATGTAAGCATCTGTTATATTACAAAAGTATTGGAAGAATCATCAAAGACTCATAAAATCTGGTAACTGGTCTGTGACAATGGCTAATAATAGATGAACAGATGAAAGCATGACGAAAAAAAGCATGAAAACTGGAGTGTTTTCTCTGACATGGTCTCCAACAAACACCCAGAAATTTGCAGATGATGAAATTTAAGAGCAAGGTGGTGTATCTCAATTCTTATGAATTTCTCGAAGTTTAAAATTGCTTCCAGAACCCTTTGGTGCCTATTGGCATTCAAAGTAATTTGTGCTGGAGAGTTCCACTATCAGTTTAATCTGATGCTCTCTAATGTTTATATTTGAAGAGACAGTGACAAATCTTTCCACATTCATACTCTCCACATCATTTATGATTTTGTAGATCTCTGTTGCATCTCCTTCTCCATTTCCTCCCCACATTGATTTAGCAAATTGAAGACTCTTTTTCTCTCGGGTTGTTCCTTTAATGAGGAATGGTTGCTTACCTTCTGGAAGTAAATCATTCCTGTCACTTTTCTCTGTGTCATTTCCTTCTAAAATTACTATATCCTTTCCTTAACAGGAGAGTCAGATATCTCTGTATTATTTAAGATGGGAGTGGATGGATTTGCATAGTGGGACATGACATATTTTCTTTTTAAAAAACCCCTCTGTTCTTTTCCTGATCATTCCTAATGTATATGGTTCTCCTTTGCTGATGATCACTGAGATGATGGTTTTACACAGCCACTAATATAAGACTTCATTCCTGAATTCTAATTCCTCCCTTAGAGCCAACAATGTATGTGGAAAATTTGGATTATTTTTTCCCTAAGGGCATTACTTTAGGTATATATGTATTGAATTGTTCTCTGTTTATGCAATGTTATTGGATGACCTTGTCACCCATTTCTCGTTTTCCTGGGGTGTTTATGCATGTATAGCATGAGCAACCAGCACAGATCCTTATGGTACTTTTTCATTAGTACTCACTCTCCACTAGGAAAACAGACCATTACCTCCTACTTCTGTTTTCGGACCCATGTTTGCATGCATGGGCCTTCTCTTTTAACCCACTTACTTCTCTTGAAGAAGACCTGGTGAACCTTGTCAAGCATATGCTTGTAAATTGCACACACTAATGAAAAGGCTAAAGCATTTTTCTATTGCTTTTCTTATCTGAATGTTCATTTTACTACTTGCTCAATTTTTGACCTCACACTCTTCCTTGTGGACTTCCAGTTCCGTGAGAAAGAGGAATTTTTTTACCAGAATTTTACAGGCTTCAACCGTACTCCTAGACTGAAAGCACCTCCAAAATAGATTGCTTCTGCTAAAAATTAAGATTATTCTCATTCTCTCCTCAAGAGACATGTAGGAAAAGAAACCTTCCTAAGTCCATAAACTGAAAATTTAAGTCCACAAATGCTAAGTTCTCAGAATTTTCTTCCTCAGCTGAACAAAACTTGTTCAGCAACTACACCAGCTTTCTCTTTCCCTTATTTTTCTAAAGCTCATAGTTTTAGGTCTCCAATCTTCTATATGTTTTGTAAAATGTTGTACTTAAAATTTGGCATTCTGCTTCCTGAAGTCTGCTGCAAGAGGAAATACAACTTCCAAGATGAGAGACCAGTATTGCCTTTCCAATTCCCGCATTCATTGATTATTTCAAGATTCCACTTAAAATGAAAACAAATTATTAATAAAATATTGAATGATATAGGACTTAGGACACTTGATTCTTCCTTCAGAATTTGTAAATAAGTATTAGAATTTTTTAAATCAGATTTTCAATTGGTCCATAACCAAAAATACCCTAACAAAGTCACAACAAAAAAAAAAGTCACAAAGTCACTGTAAAAATGTTTCTTATAAGGTTTTAAAAGGATTTAAAATTCCTGATTTTCTATGTCAGCACTTCACAGAATGTCATTAAATGATAAAAATATCTGCCAAAATGTTTATTTTATTATCACCTTGTTACTTGTTAGCTGCTTACAGAATACTCAGCACTTTCCTGGGTATATTCATGGGCTTCAGAATTAATAAGTATATTGTACTGTTTGCAAAGGTTTCCTTTGTGAGAAGCCATACATTTGGCCATCTCCTCTGGTCCTGTGAGAGTTCTTAAAGATAATTGCTAATGGGTTAGAAATTGATTGACACATTTCTTAAGTACTTTAGTGAAGTCTCTTGCAACTTGTGGTCTGCTGACTATTGGAGGTCTGTAAAACACCCAATAACAGGTACTGCTTTATTTATTTGTTATAAAGAATAGACTGCAAAACAGAGAAGCATGGGATAGGATACAATTCATCCAGCAACATGGACTCAAAAAAAAAGAGCACGTAGAGAAAAATGATGGGGAAGTTAGAGATAAACAGCCAATGTTTATGGTTGTTATTATTTTACAGCAGATGCAAAGTATAGTGGCAACACTATGGAACATGTGCTATGAATGTTTTTTAAGAAATAATGGGTGTGGAGGGGAAGTAAGCAAATGTCTGCCAGCTATGCTTTAAGATCTACAGGATTAAAACAAAACAAAACAAAACAAACAAATTTGAGAAAGTTTGCTGATAGGAAAAAGGATAAAATATCCAAAAACCCCCCCAAGGCCCCCAAACCAAAAACACACAAAAAGAAACCCCAACAAAACCAAAAACCACCCCCCGAAAAAAACCAACCAAGCAAAAAAGCCAAAAAATCAACAAAAAAACCCAAACAAAAAAAACAAACAAAAAAAACCCTGGACACTGATTTGAAACAGTATCGCTCACAAAAATCCAGAAAGTACTGTGCTTCAGTATAGACAGTTACAGAGCTATAAATCATGACTCTGGTATCCTTAAAATGTTTATCCTTTGTCTTTTTCCATGATCAAGAGGCAAGAGATTGAAAGTTAGATCTAAATAGTTTTCCACCGATGATTAGAGATTTCAATCAGGCTACAGTGGTGTAAATTTTTACTACTGAGTCATGCAACTATTTAAATGTAAAAAGGCACTCTGTCTAACTGCATGAAATTCTATTAATTGTGCTATCAAATATGGTCCAAAAATGGACTTTTCTGATTTAAAAGTCTAAATCTATAAAACACTAGTACCTAATAAGAATTTATTTTGGGGTATCTAATTGGTCCAGGAAAAAAAGACAGATTAAGAAAAAATAGAGTAGACTTTTTCAGCTCTTCAGCATTATAAAGTATTTCAAACACTGCACAAAATGCAGAAAAAGAAACATAGCTTAACCTTCCCAAAACCGCAGTGAATGATAGAGAAGAGTACCATTGCATTGGAATCCTGCTGACCATAAACCTCTTTTTCTCTTATTTCAGCTGTGTTGACCAAACCCAAGGAACTCCATGAACACATGGGTCATATGAGAGATCTTCAAACACCCTGATGTTGGAGAAAACAGATTACTAGTGGATAACTCATCAGTGTTTGCTCAGCATAGCATATCACTTCAGCTTATTAAACTTAACATATTTAAACAAAGGCCCACTTCCAGAGCTTTCAGATTTCAGGGGATAGACTATACCACATAAAAGAATATTAGAAATCTGTCAGTCATTTATTTGCCTGACAGCTTTTTTCATGATACACTGTGGGATTAGATAATTTTTCTTTTACAGATGCAAATATATTTTCAGGTAGTTAGGCTGACAGAGGAAAAGGGGCAAATGGGCAGGATACTGAGCTAAGTGCCACCATTCTCCTCTCTGTCTCCTGGGCCAAAATTCAGATTCCAGCAGACCAAAAAATAAAAAGAAATACACACTACCACTCAGATGAGAGAGAACAGATGCAAGCCAGCTCTCCTTGGTAGAAAAGGCAAGGAAATGAGAATCCTCCTTCATTCCACAGTGCTGGTAAATGTGGAAACATCAGGGAGCTATAAAGCTGTTATCGTGTGGTCAACCTATAAAAGCAATTTCAATTTCCTTTCCTTTCCTTCATTCTTATTATTAATATCTCTGCATTAAAGGATAACCAGGGCTTCTTAAGAGTTTATGCCTAATCCCTCTATTTTCTTTCTCCAAAAATATCTTTAAGATTTAAGTTTCTCCCTCAGATTTCTGCTAGGATAAAATATATGAATATATAATTCATCTGTCTGTTGAATAACTTCATTATTTTTGCTCTTCTGCTCCTTTTCTCAGTTGTTTAGGGAAAAAAAACCACAAAACAGCAATAAAACCAAACCAACCAAACAAAAACCAAACAAAATCCACCTTTCTAAACAGACTGTATGTTCTATTTTTGAAGGACAGTGAAATATATCACACAAAAAATTTGCTGCATGTTGACCATCCCGAAGTCATAAGTAATGCTGTGTGACAGACTGCAATGCTTGAACCCTTACTTCAGACTGTAGATATTGTTATGAATAATGCCACAAAATAATACTCTTGATATACTTAAATACAAAATAGCAAGACAACTCTGATTAGCTGATGTGTACATTTTCCATGACATGTTCTTACTTGAATAGCAATTTTCCAAATAAAGACATCAACAGTGAGGTATAAGAACATATCCAGAATATCTCCGGTGGCTGCGTTTTTTTGATAACACACATTCTGTACAGAAGAGTTCCCAAGTTCCTTGAGTATACTGTTTGAGTATATCTAACCAGAGATAATTTTGCATTAATAAGCAGTTAAGTAATTAAGACTTAAACTCACATAGTAGTGCTAATTGACTTTTTATGTAGTGGCTTGGATTTTAGATAACCCTCTGATGACGATGAAAATGTAGTTTCAGGTTTCTCTTTAGCCTGAGGAGGGCGAGACTTTACAAAAGGGTGAACTCATCACCGTGTAATAGGTTTAGGTAGAAAACCTGCACCACCTGTATCACTCCTCACTGTGAAGCAAAAATCTAAGTTTCATGGAAGAAAAGAAGGAAAAATGATGGAGCATGAACTTAGCTTAGTTTTTCACTCAGCAAGGAGGGGGTTCTCCCAGGTTTTAATATTTGTTTCTAGAAGAATGCCTGGTTTTAATATTTAATAGCCTCTTGATCACTTTGGTCTCCCAGGACCATTCTGGAAGATAGTCCAAGCAGACCTCAGGCTTTCTAGACAGAGAAGATGTGGTTTTTAATTACAGCTGAGGGAAAATTGCATGACTGTCACTGTCTTTCATGAAGAGAAACATACTGCTCTGCTTCAAGCTGGTATTATTTGTTTCAACTGCCTTAACTTCATCCAGGAGAAAAAGAATACTTTCCTTATGTGATTTGAGTTTAGAAGAAGAATCCTTATCACAAACTATATTGCTGATATAACATGACAAGATAGTGTGGAAAGAGATTTGTCTGTAGGCTCTGATCATATTTGGTGTGCTGAGCAAAAACTGCAGTGCACCCATGCAGAGCATGTGCATTTTCTGGGAGTACTTGGTAAGGTTGGGTTAATTGTATTTCCTAGAAATAAAGAAATCCCAAAATGTTTTCCTTTTAATACCACATTTTTTTCCTGCATTGTTAACCTGAAGTGCCCATAACATGAGAAAACAAGGACTTAACATAGGGTTTATATTTCAGATCACTTACCTACTCTTTCCCTTAGAATAATAGTGCCAATTTCCTTTAAAGCACACATTTCTAATAGTCAGATTTATGGGACAGACCTGTCTATTTTGTGAGTTTGTGCAGCATCTTGCATAGTAGGGAGTTAGTCAGTATTTTGGGCTCTTCAGCACTACTGCATTACAGTCTATACCATGAAGTTGTATGTCTCTTTTTATTTCTTCCCTATCTGACAGCAGCAAAAGCATAATTTTGCTGGCCTCTGTAGAAATTAAAAAAAAAAAAAAAGACTGTCAGCTTCTCATAGTATAAATCATATTGGAAAAAAAAAAGATGTGAAACAATATCAACATTACCAAAGGGAAGTAGCAATAAATAAATACCTTGAACAATTTCTCTAGGGACATTAAGTTTATCATAACATTTCTTTCCAGCAAATGCTCTGAAGGTTGGTGTAGAAGAGCAGAAATGAATAGAACAATAAAATCATTGCTCATGACCTCCTGCTGGCTTTTCCAACCATTATTTCCATAGTATTGTGTTGACATGAAGGAAAACAAACACAATTATCTTCATTTTCTGTATGTTGATTTGAAAGACTGGGAGTTCTAAAAGTAGTGACACGGATTTCTTTTTAGTGTATAAATTTATCCCTTATGTCTTAGAACGTCTAATGCTAGGAAAACACAAAGAAATAGAAACATAATCTGCAAAGCAGCTGGCATTTTACTTATTGGTATATATATATATTAAAAAGAAACTCACCTAAGAAAGAGAACAGACTGTTTCACAGAGTGAAATTTTCATGTCTAACCTTACCTGAGATCTAAAATGTTACATACTAAAACTGAGTTTCTTAATTATTAGCTCTTGTTGAGGGCAATCTCTACATATGCAAGGTGATTTAAACTCTGTAGTGGCAAAATAGACCATATTCATCTTATCTGTGTATATGGGGCCATGGACTGGGCTTTTCTTCGTTTTAGTTGAAGGCAAGTAGGATAGGTCAAGGTGTGTAAGTTGCATATTATATTACCCACATCTGTATAACATTCATTCCAACAAGAAGAAAAACGACATGATTTTTTTCTCACGTAAAGTGCTTGTATTTCTGAGCATTCCATCTTCAAGAAAAGAAAAAATATACAATAAAGCTTCCGAAGGACAGTAGGAATTTCACAGAATATCATTTATATGTGTGCTTCTTAGTTTTTAAAAACAAGTTATAGTAGTCAGTGGTGTTACCTGTATATATTAGATAATGTTATACTGAAGGTCATACAGCTGCTTCCATTTAGCTCATCATAGGAGAGCTAGGAAAAAGGCAGCTGTCCAAGGCAGCTGACAAAAGTGAGGAATATCTCATTAGCCTGTGGAATTCATTGCCACCTCGTTTTACAGTTTCAAGTGAAATAGTAGGTTACACAGAAGATCATGTACATGTGAAAGCATAAGATCTATTAGATATGCAAAATGCTCGTGCCTCTGCATATACAATGAGTATTTGCCTGAAGTTAGAAAGAAATATCTTACATTTTAAAATGACTTTACAGAAGAATTTTTATATGCAAATCATGAAGAAACTTCTACCTTTCTCTGAAATTGCTAATACCTCAATATTTTAAATACACTTTAAAATTCTATCAGAGATGAAATACTATGTGATGAAACCAAATTGAAGTGTGAAAGACAACCACATGTACATGGGATAATCCCTATATCTGCACAAGATTCAGAAGAGACAAAAAATCAGGAGCATTAGAAGAACTTTTAAAGTAACAAAGTTTCCGCTGGGCCATGTACTTTTCCACATAACAGTCAAAGCTGCAAATTGACTCAAAAGTCATGCATATCAGCTTCAGAACTTCCAAGTTTTCATGAATATATTTTCTTGACTTGATACTCTGCTCAACAGTGAGATTTTAGAGTGAAAATTACAAGGTAACATTTAGTCAGGATGCTGCAAGCTAAATAAAGATGTCCCATTAGCTTAAAAAAAATTTACATTTCAATGAGAAACTTCTGAAACAGTTGCAGTGGTATCTGAAAATGCAGGAAAACTATTTGAAAAATTCGAAACTGCAGTGCCATTTTGTGTTTTTTTCATTAACTATAAAACAAACCAAAAAAATGTCAGCAGTTTGAAATATATACAGATTCTTTTCTAGATTTATAGATGTGAAAGTTTAACCTTGCAAGAATATACCATCCCTTCACCATTATGATAAGCAAGCTGATAAGAACAGTAATACAAATCAAGAATGTTGACTATTCTTAAAAAATACAATTTCCAGTTGAAATCAAATTAATATGACCATGTTTTTGCTACATTACAATAGAAAAGAATTTGTGGTAGAAAATCATGCTAGGAAAAAAGGGTAAGATTCTACAATATACAAAAGTAAGACTGCTTTGATGTCTTGGTTTTTAGTTACAGTGAAGAGCACCTGCAGTAAAGGTATTCTTATTAAACACTGCAGAACATTAACAATCCACATACACATCAGCAATGATCCCAGAGGACAGCTGGATCTGTTGGGGTCAGTGTAGGCTGACAAGAGGGAAAGAGCTGGAGAAGGAAATACAGAAGGTCAGTGAGCCACACTTGGCCAGTTGTTTATGCTGTGACTTAGGTGGATATTACTGAACTTCTGGATATATTCCTTACTCTTTTCATTATTGCATCACCTCATTAGATTTGGCCTCATCCTACTCAAAAGCATCTGTTAAGCACCTGGGGGTAGAGTGAAGCAGGCACCAAAACCAGCTGTAAACCTTGTGGTTCCAGGACCCCTGACCACAATTTTCCTCTTCAGGCAGAATGCTCCTGAAAGTTTAATACATTATTATGTATTAAACAGGTGCAATGGAGCATCATGTACAGCTATGTGGCTGCCACGTTCTTATCTCTTTCTCCAGATGGATTCCTCATTGTTGCTCTTCACATTTTACTGTTGTCAGATGCAGCTTCCACATCCCTGATTCTTAGACAAGATACTCCTCTTTGGATGAAAAATCCATTTTTACTTCTCCTTGTATGATGGTTTCTGGCCTCATGCTACTTCATATAAATAAGACAGGATGCTTATCAAGAAGGAAATAATAAATCTGGTCTGTGAACAAGACATCAGCATACTCAGAAACCTACTAGTAATTTGCATAGGTCAATAAAGGGATTGACATGTCTATGTTGAATACATAGTCAGACACAGCACATGGAAATGTCTATGGTGTGACAAAAATTGAAAATATTTTTTTCAGTTGTGAAGAATTACTGAAAAACAATGCTGACACTCAAGAAAAAAGCAAAATTTTTTTCCAAATACCAGCAGACTTGGGTGTGGAAGTTTTTTCTTGCTTTAGTTAGATAATCATGTTTAACAAATTGGTTAGTAATAAAGTTAGACTTAGGAAAGAGGTGAGAGTCACCTCTACTTTTCTCCTTTTTTGATTGAAATCCTCTTATATGCTCACTAAGACATTAGAATACATATTGATGTAGTGAGACATCGCATTTTACAGAGCAGCTTTGGCAGAACTCCACATGTGGAAGCATTTGTACAGAATATCGTGACAAATCTTTGTCTCCCATCAAGATCTCTTTCCTAGTCTCAGCAAAACATTGCCAAAACTGGGAGTAAATAGATGTGTTTGCATCTGATACTTGAGCTGACCTCAAGGATTCACTTTTGTAAAGTATTCACAAGTATTCATTAAAGGGCCTAGAATATAGGTAGGTAGTAAATTACAAATATTCACTGGGGAGAAGTGTTAAGTACATTTAAGTTTACACCATGGTCTAAAATCATGAGGTATATTTCATTTTCCCTACAGTTTAATGACAAGAAGTTCAAATCATCTGTCTCCTGGTTCCTCACATAGATATTATTATGCAACCTTCAGTATTTATATAAGGGGTTTTTTTCCTTAAAATATGAGATACAGCACAAAATTTTTCTTTAAAATTTGCCTTTTAGCTTGATTAAAAGGCAGAGTAATTTGAAAAGCAAAGTACTTTTTCCAGAAAAATGAGAGTATATCAGCTCGATACAAGCCAACCCCTTTTTATCATACCTTTTAAGATTATTATTTAAAAGCAAAATCTCCTGATCGTACTCTTTTCTTAACTTCTTCCTGTCAATCACAAGAATACTCATAGAGCACTGACTTTCCAATCAGCCACGAGGACAGTGTTCTACATAAAAAGAGGGTCATACCAACTTTTTCTGAAAATGAGCTATGAAAAGGTGAAGCTTTATGGAAGGGAACTGACTTCTCCTATCCAGTCACTGGCTTTGAAAGAATTAAAATAAATACACAAATACTTTACTGCCTGCTATTCAGACTGCACATATAGTTGAGGACTTGTAGGAGAACAGTAGAAGAGCAGATGCGGCATGGGACAGAGGTTCCTGTTGGACAGCCTGACACTGCCTGATCCTGAGGGGAACAGGATGGTGTAAATAACCTGAGGAATGTGCCTCCTGGAGAATGTTATGTCTGAGTACTAGGTGCCTTGGGTGGAAAATGGTTAGATAAGGATTTCTGTTAGTGCATGTTTATACATCAAAATGTGTAGCAGGAGGAGCCTTTCTTGCTCCTGAGGCTCGACGAGCTGCTGGCCTCTCCATGCCTCGCACCAGAGTGAGCTTCCTCTCTGTGGGTGTGTGTCCCACCTTTATTGGCCCCCTGGTAATAGGGGACCTGCCCTAACCAGGCACAGGTGGACTCACACCCACTCTTTGGCAACTCGAGGCACCTGGTTTATCTTATTTCTCTACAAAAATGTACTATTTTGACAATACTGCTAGATAGAGCACTTTTAGATGTAACCTATAGTTCAATCACTAGATATCGGGATACTATATAAGTATAGTGAACTACACAATAAATGATTCTGATTGTGCACAGTAATTGGGCTCTGTGCATTTATATCCTCTGGCAGGGACTAATGTGAGAATTTCTGAAATAAATGCAGTTTGGGATTAGAGACAACTGGGACATATGTAACCTAGTTAGTTGCAACTTCTCCAGTCCATTGCAAGAGCTGCTAGGATTGCTGAAAAGAATTCACTCTGAAACCTGAGTCAGATCTGAACCAAAAAAGCCTGACCTTGCATGGGATGAAGAATGAAGACCCTTTTCTTGCCTATGACAATCAGAACACGTGACTGTCATCATAGATATTTTCCTTAAAATTATTCAGTTGCAGAAAGTCCAGATTTTGTAATTTCACAAATTCATCTACTTGATACACTTAAAGGAAAGTTTTTCTACCTCCACATTAGCAGCTGCTTTTTACCATATTTAGTCCCAACGGAGTCATTCGACAGTAAGATTCATTCATCAAAGATGATAGTGTCTAGCCAAAAGTGAATATCTGACTATTTCCCTCCCCTAGAGAAAGATTTTGCAGGTCAGTGTTGAAGCATGTATGTCAATGAATAATTTCATCTTCAGCATCATCAGTCTTGTACATTTCATGGATAATAAATCCACCCAGAGTAAAAAAGTTATATACTTGGTGACATCATAAGGAACCCAAGTTTGTTTCTAAAACTGTCATATCACATTCCTCCCCCTTCCCTCCCAGTAATTCTCAGGTCATCACCTGCAGGGCAGCTCTGGAAAAGTCTCAGGCTGGGCTCCTGGAGTCATCAACAGATAGGAGCTGAAGGCAGGAACACACAGATTCAGGGACATATATGGATGGGGATCAAAGGCAGACAAACAGATGGAATCCTCCAAGGATGCTGGCCATGGATGAAAAGAGCTTAGCCCTTCTGATGCCTCAAATTTATACCAATTATGACATGTCTGGGATTTGGTCGATTTTGGTCACCTATCTTGTCTGCGCCTCCCTAAAAGAGGGTTGCAGGTGTGATTCCTTACTCCATTTCTCTTTCTGGAGTATAAGATGTTCCTCGGAACTGAGAAGTAGCCTTGGTCCTGCAGACCATTCTCTGGCTGTAACTTTAAACATCAAGCATTATCAGTCCTAGGGGAAGGCACTGACTGAGAAACTTGCTGTTAATTTCAGCAAGTGCAGCTACTTAGAAGAGACTTAGCTGAAAGCAAAATTACAAGAAAGAAAATCTAGGTTCTCTCCTGGCTCAAATCAGGACAGTAAGCACAAAGACGGTAACAGTGGTATAGACACACAAAAGATTTAACTATTTGTTCTAATTCAATAACAAATTATGCTTGATTTGTATTCTCATGTTTATTAATTAAATTCTTCAGAATCTGGAATAAATTTTTCCTTCTGATTTACAAGGATTATGCAACACAAGCACAGTCACAGTAGGACTTCTGTACACACATAAGAACAGATTTTTAAAGTAATTTTTTTGTAATTTATTCTAAATAATTTTTGCCTGATTAGAATCTATCTTCTCATGATATCCAGCACTGAAACATAAAGTGGCCTTGTTCAATTAAATTTATAACTTCTAAAAGTGAAAATAACCACTGAAAAATAACTAAAAGTACAGTTAATGGAAGATAGGAAAGCACTTTAAGTTTTGAGGATTAATAAACTCTAGTTGATTAAGCTTTCAGCTATAGATTTCTTATTTTAACATAGTTCAACTGTGTTTCAAACTTGCTACCCTTTGAAGGCACTCTGGCAGTTCAGTTGAAGCTATCTATTTGAAATAGCTTCCTACAGAAAAATACCCATATAAAGAAAACCAGTCCAATGAAAATAAACCTTGTTATCAGTCTCAACTAAGGCCATGGAACAAATGAGCACAAGGATCATTAAGGGATTATTTACCTTGCTAAAACTAAATCCTGCAAAAAGTCCATAGGCAGAGGGGAGGAAAGATGTCAAGACAGAAGAAAAAAGGAAGATAAGAGGAGAAAATTTTTCCTAAAATACAGCTTCAGAAAGAAACTTCTCACAGGATGAGTTTAACAACACAAGAAAAGATCTGTACCCAAAACATGGAGGCAACACTATATATGAAGCTACAATGAAGTATTATGAAATTCCTTGATTTACTTAGCCCAGTAAGATGCTTTCCAGAATGCCTTCACCAGTCCAATGGAGGTGAACTGCAGAGATGTTCTGCTGTCACAGATACTGCTATGACAAAGAAAGCTTATTCTCTTCTGAGACCTAGAAAAATTAATGTCTGGACTTGCACTGAAAGGAATATAGCTCTGTCATTTAAATAACACCTGTGAAAAGTCTTCCGTCCCTAAATCTTAAAGTTATAACAAAGTGGAAAGAGCAATACCTGGCTATGTCCTGTACAAAGCGTTTAAGAAAAACCTTCAGAGTCCTTGTGCTTAATTTCTCAATTCCATATTACTCGATGGTTTCAAACTACCTCCCAGTATTACCAGTGATTAGATTTAGGAGAGCTGAACTCACGTGCTTAGAAAAAAACATGTATGCCCATTGCTAATGCTCTGTGCTTCATGAAGAATTGAGGGATACTAGGGGTCTTTGTCTTCACAAAATAAATAAAACAAGGAAACACATCCAAAGAGACAGAAACCTTTTAAAAGCAGACTTTCTTTGGGGAATGGAATTCGAGGATTCTTTATTCCAGTCTGGATTGGAACTTGTGCTAATGGATTGAAAATTATTCAGAACACTTTATTAGTCATCTTCCAAATGCTGTAAAGAGGTAAGATTGGAGGAACATGTTTTTAAATAGTGGATGCAGCTCATGGTTGACAGGACAATTCTATAGAATATCAGTGCATGTTTGCTTATAACCAAACATTATTCTCTCAAAAATAAAATTATTTTAATAGTCTCTTCCAAGGCTGTCTCTCTTCCTTCCCCTTCATCAAATTCAGCACAAATTCTTAACAGCATTTGCAGTAATTCAAAGCTATTCAGCAGCATCACTTCCATTCTTCTCAATTCTTTTCTGCACATTCCATTCCTTCTCACATTTACTTCCTCAGTATGTAGCTCTGAATTACTACTTCTTTCTGTCCATTCCTGCTTTCTGAAAGAAATTATTCTGTTTCTAATTATCATGGTCTTTCAAGCACAGTTTTTTTTTCATGTGAATGCCATTTAGTCTTTAAACCAGAAATCCTTGCTATCCTTTATTTCAAAATACACTTTGTTCCTTTATGAACTATCTGAGAGTCTTTACATCACATTTTAAAACCTCTTCACAGAGCTCAGAAAAGACAGGAATCTTAGAAACAGGGCTGGAACATTTCTACGTTGCAATAAACTACTAGATAGAGCAGAAAATAAGAATTCTAACTTTGAGTAGGAAATGAAAAATGCTGTCCATCTCTTTCTTTACATATTCTTTAAAGTAAGAGAAGAAGAATGTTCATGGATAAGACTTCCTATTTACTTTCTGGAATTCCTATGGTATATTTGTGTTATCCATAATGTAGTTTAAGTGGTTGGTGTTGTGGACAATATCACAAATATTAAATTAACGAATTTTTGCTGAAATTGTTAGTTTCTAAAATGAATAAAATATTTTTCTTATGCTGTGCTCTTTTTCGTTAAATATATTGGCTCTCCAAGCTTTTGAGTTTCAGATATGGAAGACTCAGATGAGGTTTGGATTTCAGTTCTCTCTACATGATATGACAGTGTATCCTTACTGAGAATCACAGTTCCACATAGCACTATTTAGCTTAACTCATTCTGTTTCTAAAGCGCAGACCCTGACTCAGCTAGTTTGTACCCAAGCATTCTTCTTTGCATTAATGTAATATTTACTTCTGACAAAGATCAGGGTCCCTTTTCTATGGATTCAAAGACAGGATATAACAGCACTGCGGTTGTTGACCTTGAGTTACTGACACTAGATTACTATATAAAAACCCTTCTTTTCCTTTTTCTTTGTTTCAATGATTCCACTGTTATTCCATCTGCATCTTCACAGAAAAGGACAAAAATGCCACAAGATTCAACAGTTGCACTAGATTTTGATATCATCATACAGACATCGATCCTTCTTGCCACCGAAGAGACTGATCTTAACCCAACTGTTACTGACATGCTACAGGCAAAAGACCAGTTTATTATGTGGGTTTTATAATAATTCTTTAGCACTTTCTGAGCAATTCTTTCAAAAAAGAGCATGTAAGAAAGAGGAATAAGAAGTTCATTTCAGGTTGGAGCCTTTACAGAAATTACCCTAAATCTCTGGGCTTATTGAAACTCAGTAAAGAGCAAAGCTCGTGATTGTTCTTTTGATCTAATCTAACTGTGACCTTAGTGCATTTTGCAGATTTGAAGTCCAGGACACTTCTGCTTGGACTTGGCCACAGAAAATAGTGTAAATATAAACTGTCTTAGGAATGGAACTTTAATTGTAGTCTTAGTTTTTGCTAAATATTAATATGGTAGAAGATAAGGGAAATACTCTCACTTAACTTTCTGGGTTTTCAGTTTCTGAACACTTAGCAAAATCTAAAAAGAAACTTTCCAGAAAACACATCAGATTCTAAAGCAGCTTGGTATCTATGGCTCATTTCTAGAAGAGCTATGTTTAAGTGTAATAAGAGTCCAACAGAACAGAATATTAAGTTTCAATCTCCTGCAAAGCCAGCAAATATACTTAGCACTATGCTGTTACATACTGTGAGCTTAATAGATAGCAGTGTACCTAAAATGTTCCAGACAGCTGTGTTAGCAGAAATCTACCATTAACTATGATACCTTCCCCACTAATTCATAAATTCATTAAAATACTTTAATAGGCATTAGTCACCCCTCTCAAAGGGCTGGTAGCTTTTTTGCAATGAAGAGATATGAAGATAAAACTTTCGACACCAGACAAGCAATTAGCTGTGCAAATGGATCACCTACTTACTCATTTATTCTTTAATTGATCCAAGGAAAATAGATATTTTGAAAGGGACCTAGCAAATGCAATAAGTAGCCTAAGCTTATCTAAGGACATACAATTTTATTTACCTCTGTGTAGTCACATTCCAGATAAGTAGTAACAGTAATAAACACAGTTTCCAGCTTGTGCTTTAAATCCTCGAAGGTTTGTAGCTTTGTATTTAGGGATTAGTTCTCTATACATATTAATTTGGCAAGCCAAATGGTAAAGCTATAGAGAAAAAAGAACGAACATCTTATGCTGCCTACTTGCCCAGCACCTCTAGGGAATCAAAATAGTAAGACAGAAGCTGAAGGACACACTCTACTAAGGAATCAGTTTGCCCTCATGATGATTCAAAAAGCTAGCAGTAACTATTCTGAATTTATGCTACTCACTATTTTATGTTTACATTTTTCTAAGTGCAATTTTTTTTCCTTTTTCTTTACCCCAAAATGCTGACTGTGCCCTGCAAAGCAAGGGTAATGTGGTATAAATGGTATTTAAAAATATATTGCAGAGTTCTGTAGAATTTATGAAATGTTTGATGACAGAAGCCTTTGACAGTTTCACTGGCTAAAGGTTTTTCTTTTGTATGCAGCCAATCAGCCAACCATGCTACCAGAAAACTTCCACATCCAGATTTACTAACCTTTTAACCTTGATGAAAATTCCTTGAGTTTCACTGTAATGTGAATTAAGATCAAACACATTTTATAACTCATAACCCATGCAGACTTGCTTTCATATGGAATATGTGTGATGAAATCCCAAACTCAGAAAAACCAAAACTGGTGCTAGTGTCACTGTTTCTTCAGTTCATCAAAGAAACATGAAAATTCTCTTTCATTTCAGCAAAGTTTTGTGATTTTCAAATCGAGGTTATACTAGATAGTTTAAATAATACCGTTATGTCCACAAGAATTTATTATAACTATTATACAAGTAGTGATATTGCTCAATCTTGCTCACTGCTTTCCCTTTAACAGTTGAAATCCAAAATATACCATTATTCATAAGAGCAGATGGGACTTTTCGTCCACACTTGGTCCCATTGAACATCTAAGCTTTGATCTGGATACTTTAATTTACATTACTAGTGATTTTTTGCCAACTAGAAGATGCACATGGAAGTAGAAATGCATATGACACAATAAATAAAACAAGGTTGGGGCTTTTTTGTTTGTTCTGTTTGATTTGGGGATTTTATGTTTTGATTTTTTGGTTTTTTTTAATTTATTTGGGTTTTTTTTTGTTATGAGGTTGGTCGTTGTTTTGTTTTGGTTTTTGGCCTGAAAATGAATCAACTATTCTGCAGAGAAAATTTGAAGGAAGGAAAGCATCTAATTACATCTAAGCTTTTTGTCATACTTCAACTAGGAATTGCCTGGAGTGATGCCCAGAAATTATTTAACATTGATTCTTTGGGAAAAACTTGAAGATTATTTGGCAATATATAACAACTCAGCAGGATACTCATGTAAAAGGTGAAGTGAATAAGGTAAAATAAATAAGTAATTTTAATTTCAGCAAAACATGGTTTTATATATTCTTTTTCTATTTTGGTGGGACTATTTTTTAAAATCTTTGAAGAAGCTTTTTTTTTTTTTAACTGTGAGTTGTGTTTAATTCCTTTAATCATTGTAAAAACAAGAAGTCCTTCCTTAAAGTTTTTGTTGGAATGAGCTACATGTTAGATTTTGAATAACCTGTGATTACTTACCACCACAATATATTAATAAAGTATTGTCCAAACTTATCAAACACCAAAATCAGTTTAATGTATTATATTTCCTGAATTTTCAATGAAAAAAAAAATTGCAAAAGGTTAAATAGGGCTTTCATGAAAGCAGTGCTGGGAAACCCTATGCTCATGACCAGTACTCATCTGCAAAGTATGCAAAGTTTGGCACAAGGACACACCAAATTGCCTACACATATAAGCAGATGTGTTCTCCCCCTTCCCTTCCTTCTTCTGATTCTCCCTCTTCCCCTCCTTTCCCCTTCTCCTTCCCATTCCCTTGTCCCTTCTTTTCCTTTCTCCCACTGAAGAAAACTACATAATCTCTATTACAGTCCTCAGTATACTCATAGAATGAAGATCTGGTAATGTAGAAGTTTCTGAGTTTTGCCATTCTTTGCCTTCTGGTAATCTAAATTAAGTACTGTGATTCTACTGGTATTCACAAGCACTGAGTAATTCACAAATTAATAGAACCAATATATACCAAGACACATGCCACAAGTTCCATCCATTGTTTAAAGAAAAATAAGTTATAATACAGAAATAATGAGTAATTTCATAAGGAATAATATTCTATTTATATATAACATATATATGCACACACGTGCCCACACATACTCTGAATTTTAGTCTTATCCAAAGTAAATAAATTAAGCCAGCTGAAGACTGAGGTAAGTGTGGTAGTTATCTTAATTTGGAATTTCTGCTTCAAATATTTTCATTTGTTTAAAGTTTCATTTATGCTGGCTGATGTTCTCTCATGTGGCAGAAATGCAACAGCACACATTTTGCTTACCTTACTGCTTTAGCTGATTATATTTAGATTTTACTTTGCTTCCCAACTTGTTCTGTGTTTCCTGTTTAACCAAGGAAAGATAACAATTTTTGGACCTTGCTGACAGCTATTTGTAACCTTCTAGTCACCATTTTTAACAACTCTTCTCGAAACAGAGTATTGCGAAGAGGATAATGTTTAAATGTAATACCCAGGGGCCAATTTTGGAATTTGGACACAATCAGTGTAATTAACAGTGTAAAAAATTGTCAGCACTTTTTTGTATTTTATTACTCCGTGGAGTTTTGCTCACTTAGAACAGTTAGACAGAATTTTCATGTCATAAAGCCTAATATCTGAGAAATAAATCACCAGATAGAAAATTTTTATGTCTAAGATCTATGTCAATATTAAAAGAACCATGATTCATACATGATCATGAAGGGAAAATACAATGTTAGATTTCCCATTCTTTAAAAAACACACTTTTGATGAGAAATGGGATTATTTAACTCTGTGTTTATAACACTTCTGGTTGCTGTGACGTGCATCAATCTTGTAACATTTCTATTCAGAATACTTATATGGTATTTGTTTACTTGGTGTCTGAAAAATGCACAAAGCATTTAGTCTCATGGTTTACCTCTGAGCCACAAGATGCTAATATTCCTTTTTAAAAGGGGGTGCATGGAGGTGGTGGCCAGGTGCAGGATGAAGGGAGCAAAGCAATGAGATAGACTCTAGAAATGAACTAGGATATAAACTCTTAAGTCCTATGTCAGCTGCCTGACAACCTAAGGATCTAAGGATCTTTCTTCTACTGTTTGCCAACTAAAGTTCTTATGTATATATATATACATGAACTTATACATAAATTTGAATGTATATAAATTAAAATTATATAAATTTTATATCCCATTTCCCATGTAAAAAGCCCCATAAACCAAATTAAAAAGAAAGGGGGGGGAAGGTACAATTAGCTGTATATTGTGGTTTAAACATATTTTAACATGTGCAATTAAAAAAATCATATTACATTTATAGTGTCCTGATGTGTAATCAGCAGCTTCTGTAACAGAGTACTGTTTCCATGCTAACAATGTGTTTGTACTCACCAGATAAGCACTATTCATTCAACAGTGAGTGTCTCTTATTAACAAAAAACTATGAAATTCCCAAGTGAGGGAATTTCATCTCAAACTCTAGAAGCTCTTATACTCTTATACTTCAGAACGACCCAGGTAAATCTCCAATACATTAGCCAAGACATCAGCAAACAGCCAAGCAAAGGCTCCTATATGTACTCATAAACAAAGTACTAAGGGGCTGATCTTAACAGAGAGGCTATTGAAAACTCCTTTAAAATTAAACTTTTTGGATGGCATGAGCTAACAGTTGGTAAACCAGTTAAGTGCATTCAGAGTGCCAAGGGACCAGTTCAGTTTGAACACTTAAACAACTGTATGCCTAAGCTCTGAGATAGTCAGACATATACTCCCCTGGATGCCAGCAGTGTGGGAATTTGGAAATGTCTCTGTTTTTATTGAGTTGATTAATTATTGTCTTCTACATTAAGACCAAATTGAATAATAAAAAAAAGATATTATAGCTCTTTATTCTCCAAAACCTCTACATTGACCAAAATGCTCATTAACAACCCAGGGAACTTTCTAGAGCAATACAGTTCTTATTAGCTCACAGTGTATCACGACTGAATTTGCAGTTGAACTGTGAAACAAGTGAGATTAGTGATTTTCACTGAGAGGTGTGAGAAAAGAAATAAGCATAGATGCATCAAGAAGTACAGGAGAGTACTCGGTTTATACAGGAAACAGTGTGATTTCCTGCTAAAATCCAAAACATTGCACATTATTATACAAGGTCATAAAGATCCAGGGACATGCCTGACAGCTGGAGAAATACAAATGTTGTTCCTGATTTCATAGAAAGAAAAACAAGGATAATCCTTGGAACTACAGGTTGCTCAGACTCACTATGGTCCCAGAAAGATCATGAAATGTTTGCCCTTGAAGAACATTACTACATGTATGAAAGAGAAGGTAATGAGGAATTGCGTATTAGGGCAATTTATTTATCCCACATTTCACAAAGCTTACATCACTGTCTTCCACATTATTGTCCTCTCTAAACTGCACTGCAATAGTCTGAATTGGTGTAAAACTAGGCGGATAAAAAAGAATTTGTGTCATAGTGCTCAAAGGATGATAGTGGCTCATTCTTTACCTGGTGGGTCTGTTCAAGGACATCCTAGACAGGTTGACAGCATGGGCCAGCTTGAATCTATTCAAACTACACAGGGACAAAAGCATAGTTCCTCACCTTGGAAGCCTGAGCCTGCCCTTGAGCAGGTGGGGCACTGAACACATGGGCACTGCTTCCCTGGAGAGCAGTGGTCCAGAAAAGGCTTTGAGGGTCCTTCTCAAAGGCAAAGCAGAGAGTGGGCCCACAGCGACATTGGCAGCAAAAACATCAACAGCACCCTGAACTGCAGGAACAGAGGCAGATCCCAGAGATCTAGCAAAGATATTTTCCTCAGTTCTTGTTAGATTACACCCAGGTGCTGTGCACAGTTTTATGCCCCTAGAAAACGAAGGACTTTGATATAGTGGAGGGACTTCAGGGATAGACCACCAAAACAGTGATGATTGGAGAACTTTCCCTGTAAGGAAAGGCTGGGGGAGTTGGCATTGTTCAGTCTGGAGCAGAGATAACTTTAGGGGAACCCCACAGCAGCTTCCAGTGGCTGTGGGGAGGTTGAAGTTGTTCATGTACCTTGGAGTTCTTCAAGACTCCAAGTCCTGAGAAGCTACAATGCTGTAGATGACCCTGCTGTGAGCCAGAAGTTGGTGGGGCTGGAGACATCCTTACTCCCCTTCTGGCCTGAGTTATTTGTTCTGGTACTGTTCCATTTTCTGAAGGACTTGAATATACTAGAAGTTTGAACAGTTTTGACAAATTCAAAATTAATTGACTTTTTCAGCTAACGGTGCAGATGATTGATGTAACAAAGTGCTCTATATCACACAATTGTATTTGTGTTTATTCAGCAAATGCCTTCAGTAAGTACAACAAAACAAAACAACAGTCACAGATGATGAATAGGTGATGCAAACAGATCGCAGTGATTCACATAAATAAACTTCCATGATGTTGTGGAAACTACCTAATAACAACTACATTTACAGAAATCAGAACCAATTTGAAAATAATTTCTTACAACAGGCCTGAAGTCTAGATTAATTATATGATTTATTGATGAGACTATCTGATTAGTCCAACTATATACAATCTGTATACAGTCTTGCTAAACAGTGCAAGAGAAATGCAGTATTTCTTTCTTTTGTGGATGGTTAGTATTCACCTGGAACTGGTTAGTATTCACCTGGAACTGCTTTAGAAGAGGATTCCAGGAACACAAAAACATCCTTTACTTTTTCCAAATTACGGCTTGTTTGCTGATATAAAAAGGTTATCCAACATGATTCTTTTACTTTTGTTATAAACTATGTTGGATGCTCAATCATTTCACTGCTTCAGCTTTTTCATTGGTAACTATTGTGAAACATTTCTTTGAGCTGTTCCATGGTCAAAAAACAAAACAAAACAAATCTATCAGAACAGAATCCTCGGAGAAATAATAAGTAAAATAACTATCCTTTTAAACCACTGGAAGGATGAGCCTAAAACCACAAATATTAGTAGCAAGACACAGTCTGTAAGTTCTTTGTTCTTTACCAATTTCTACCTGAAGAAGAGTCATGTCAATTTGACATTACTCTAAAGAATTTACATTATCCTCTGCTTTTCCTGGTTATACTTAAAAAAACTTACAGGCACAGACTGAGCCTGGGAGTCCCTAAATCAAATTCTAACTCAGAATATCTTTTATCCATTCCCATTATTTTCTTATGTGCTTATTTATTCAATTTAAGAAGTAAAATTAAACAGGTAATGACTCACAAATCAGCACAGGGTTACAGGGACTATTAATGAAACCTCTACTCTTATTTATAAAATCCATAGGTTAGGTAAGACACAAATCAAACATCCAGTAAATGCCAGTAATTTGAATTTTACTTCAGAGTCACAACTACCTTGAAAATGAAATGCTACTTGCTATGTAAAATTCAACTTGAAAAATGAAAACAAGAATGCGATAGCATTTCTTAATATTTTTCATTTGTTTTGGTTTTTGTTTTGGTTGGTTTTCTTGGTTTTTTTTTGTGGGTTTTTTTTGTTGTTGGTTTTGGTGAGCTTTGGGAAGTTTCAGGGAGTTTTGTGGTTTTGGTCTGGCTTTGGGATTTTCTTTCTTTTTTTTTTTTTTTTTTCTCCATTAAGGATAAGAAATGGCCATTTATGTCAGACTTGTTGGAAACTTGAGTAGTCCTTTTGTGAGTTAACATAATCCCACAGAAAGACAGCAAAACTGTTTCTACAAAAACACTAGTCCCAGAATCCCTACTTGCACTCCTCAATTGCCTGCTACCAAGGAGACAGAACTCTCATTTCAGGCAACTCTTTGTCTGAATCAGTGGATGAGGAACTTGAAACAGAAATTCTGTCTATTTCTCTGTAATACTGTATACAATTCTGTGTAATAACTGCTCTGCAGCTTGTAGCTCAAAGTTCTCATTGTGGCAGAAGCCCTGCAGCACAGGTAGACAGCTTCCTTGAGTGTGTTATGAAGACTGTTGTCAAGAAGATGAAGGAGGTGATCTTATCCCTCTGATCAGCACTGGTGAGGCACATCAGGAGTGCTGTGTCAAGGGTTGGGTTTCTTAAGATAAAGATACCAACTTAGTGCAGTAAGTCCAGTACGATCATGAATAGGATGAAGGAACCTGAATATCTGTCATATGAGAAGAGGCTGAGAGACCTGGGGTGTTTTAACCTAGAGAAGAGGAGAAGAGAGGAGAGAAGAGGAGAGGAGAGGAGACAAAAGACAAGACAAGACAAGGCTCTGATGGGGGGGAATGAAGAAGAGGGAGACAGAGTCACTTCAGTGGTGACCAGTGAATGGTCCAGAGGTAATGAACACAAACTGAAACACATGAAATTCTATTTGAACAGAAGAAAACACTTTTTCACTGTGAGTGTGGTAAAACACTGGCAGAGGATGCCCAGGGAAATTATGAAATCTCTATCCTTGAAGATATTCAAATCTTCACTGAAGAGGGTCCTGAGCAACCTGTTCTGTTTAATCCTGCTTGAGCAGATGGGTTGCATTAGATGATCTCAAGATGTTCCTTCCAGTCTAAATAAATTTAGATTATTTTGGATCAGAACACTTAACTTACACTCCAGAAAAAAATTCATTCCTTGCATCCACCAGGCCAAATTGCAGGCCAGACATTTATGAGAGTAAAAAGGGTATCATATCCCACTTGGTGGGCAACCCAGGAAGATTCAGACTGTACTCCTTCACAGAGAAGAGACCAGGTACGGTTAGATACAGTCCTCCTCTCAAGCCTGTTCTTCCCAGGGAGTATTGGCATGGGTAGAGTTAAGATTTCCTAAGTGCCCCATGGGCAGGGTTAACCCTCTCTTAGTTAATCTCTTTTAACAAGCCACTTGGTGAGATTGGCCTCTAGAATTCCCTGCTAAGAGTAATATTACTATCCAGGAGGCTTGTACAAAAAATAACTTCACTTAAAATTGAGTAAGATTATAAAACTTGTCAAGAAACATGACAATATTACTTGCAAGGCAACAGGTTACAACTAGTAAAAACTTAGCAAAATTAGAAATTGTTACCTTTATGTGCCATAAATAAGGTTAGAAACACAGAGAGAGAAAGAGATTAAGAAAGGTGGATAGAAAAGAGATCACCACCTTTGGATACAGTGATGATCTCATCATGATGTTGTGGTCCTTGGATCGTGGGCACGCACCCAGCATTTTGAATCTGTCCTTTTTATGCTACCTGGGCCTTTCCTGGCTGAGCCTCAGCCTACTTTGGGTGGATTTAATGTCGTATTTGAAAATGTTCTGGAGATGAGTTGGTGGGGAATGTGGGTCCAGGTGGTCACCTGACCTCCCAACTAACTTGATCGACCTTTGAGCCTTATCTTCATAAGTGCTTTTTGTCCTCAAACAGGGAAGTGATCTTTCACAAGGTGGCACCTGGCCTCTGCAGAGCTTCTCTGGCTGGCCACTGTTCCTTATTGAATGAGGACAGCACCCCGTTTATGATGGTGCCTATCAAGTAGGGGTTTCCCTTGGTAAAGAAATGTCCAGGTGGCTTATCAAATGGGGTCCCCATAAGAGCACAATCTCCAGTTTTTCAAGGTGGCTGTTTTGAGACAATTATTAATTTCAGGACTCTACAAAGTGGGGTAGGTTTGTTACCAAGACCAAAAGACTGATAAAAGAACACTTCTAAGTCTTCTTACACTGATATTTGCAAACTGATATTCGCAATATGTGTTAGAACTTAAAATTATCAGTACAGAAAAAGCAACATACTTATATACAAGACATTTATATGTATACATAAATATACAAGCAGACATACAGATTTACAAATCTACAAATAACTTTTGAGTGGTAAGACTGTTTGCATTGTTTGAAAGAGCTCAAGACTGTTCTTATGCTTTGAATTTTGTACAAGTCCATTCTAATTTTATCTAATTGTGTCAACTAATCTCATTTTCACTGTAATGCAAAAGTAATACTATATGGTGAGAGCTATCCAGAGAAGCTTCCAGGTAGAAATACTCTAGAATAGTCACATAGGTGTTCAAATGCCATGTCAATGAGGATCATAAAGAAGCAGTGTCTTACCTGCTAGGCCTCAAGCAAAAATTAATTCATTACCCTCCAAATAGGTGCAGGCAGTGCTGGAGCCCTGAGATGGTAATTTCACCGCTTATTCTAGTTAGAATTCTGAGTACCACCTACACCCAGCACCTTCTCTTATTAAAACCAATAGTAGTACACAACCAGTGATCACTGTGTGCCAGTCAGACACAGAGTATTGAGACAATTTCTTGCAAATTAAGGTATGTAATGAGTTTATTTCAGATTGCTTTTCTTCTAAATGATAATTATAATTTACAACTAGAGGGCCTGGAATATTTCCATTTTTTTGTTGGGCAGGTTATGCCATTTATCCTAAAAACCTTAAAATGATGTGGACTAGAGGATGTCTGCAAGTTTCAATTCTGAGTAGTTCTTGGATAAGCAAACATAGCAGATGGCTCCTGGTGTGCAAAAAAGGAAACAAAATTGCCCACAGAGTGCTATTTTAATTCTAGCAGTAGTTAAAAAAAAAGAAATGATAGAAAAGAGGTGATGGAGAGACAGCTTTCATTCCGAAAATATGCTGCAAGACAAATCAAAAGGAAAGAAAGAAGCCCCAGACAACAACCAAAAACAACTCCCCACAAGAACACCAGGGAATTCTGATGAACAACATGGTCCTGGTTTTTTAGCTGATGAAATGAGGACAGAAATACACACTTGTCTTAAGAAAGTAGTTCCCAGAAATATGGAAGAAAAGATTATTTTACTGTAGCACTTTGACTTGTTTTGTTAGCCTAGAGAGCACTGCATGCACAGAATGTCCCAATTGATCTAGAATGTATCTACAACTGTGTCAACTAACAACGTCCTTTAGACTTAGCTTGGTTTTATTTTTACTGTTGGAAGTATTGAAAGGCTACCAGGGTTTGCTGTAGAAACAAAATTTTGTGTCAATTTTGTTGGTTGTTGCTAATATATTTTGTGTATCCCAACAGAAAATATTTCCCAGTATACTACATTTTCAAGGTTTAACAAACAAGGACAACGTGCATATTAACCGAAAAGTAATATTTTAAACAAATCTTTGCTTGCATTTGCAGAACACTGTTTCTTACCTTGTTGACTCTGGTCACCAAGCTGAGTGAATCTGTTTCTTTACTGTCAATTGAATATTTTTTTCTTTGCCTCTAAATAGCATATCAACACATTATGTTATTGTGTACCACTCACTGGTGTATGAATAAAATTCAAAACATGCTAGATGATAAAGCCATGGTATTTACTGTAAACAGTAAATATGAAAGCAATCATCAAAGAAGAAATGCACAAAATCATACAGATTAGCAGGGGGTCATATTAAATGAATGAAAATTGTTCAGTGAGCATCCTGCTTTCGACAGGCTAGGTTAGAACTGGTTTTCTACAAGCAGGAGCCAGATACTCCAACCTTATGTGCAGAAAGAGGAATGATGGCAGTCCTTGGCTTCTCTCCTCCATTACAAATAATGTCCAGTGTTCAGCTCAGGCAGAGTAATGGATAAAGTGTACTGCAAAAAATCCACACATGTCACGACAGAATATAAAGAAAGTAGAGGCCAAAGGTGCTTTCCGTTTTGGGAGGTATGGAGCTAAATCCAATGAACAACCAAAGTGCTTCACTGTGCCTCATAAGGCTTTTTTTTTTTTTTTTTTTTTTTTTTTTTCATTTGAAATGCATAGACCTGCAATAAATGTGTAGGCTCTCTTCAATACACTGCAAGGTATTCACAGATCACAGCAAGCAGGGATTTTACAAGGAGTTCATGAATAGTGCTGAACAGCCAATCTGAAGAACTGCTCAAATACCTGGAATCGTTTGCCTTTTCAGAGGCCTGCATTTCAGCCAGAAAAGTCGTCCAATTTCATGCCAATAAAAATAGGATTATAGGACTATTTTCTGGTGTCTGCCTAGGACAGTTTTCCAATGTCCATAAAAGTGTCATTCCTGAACATCCTCTTCCCGGTGACAACCTTGAGAATAATAACACCCAATGAACAAAATGTATATAGAGGAAGAAACTCACTTTTCACCAGTATGATACATGTTTTGTAATCTAGGATAAATGCCTCAACCCAAACCAACATTCTAATAGAAATATTTTCCCCAAAGTATAACCTTGTTAAAGAGAAACACTGATAAATGATCAAGCCAACAACCAAAATAAGACTTATCCTAACACTAAGTTGTGAAGATAATCTTGTTGCAAAAAGGAAATTGTCTCCAGGTTGCCTGATAAACCCTCTTCTAAAATTACCAGGAAAAAACCTGTCATGCTTTAGTGGTCAGGGCAAACCAAAAAACAGAGGGCAGAATTCCTCTCTGTTACCTCCTTCCACCCTCCCAAGGGGTGATAAAAGGGGAATAAGGAAGAGAGACTTAAAGGCTGGAAATTAGAACTGGAACAGCTATACTTGAACAGGGAAAAGGCAGCAACACGCAGTATAAGGAAAAAATATATACAAATACAAAAAACTCAATCTCAGTGATAGCAGGGTGTCTGAGGGCCCCTTGTGGCAGGGCAACTCAGGAGAGGGGTCAACAGCTCTTCCCAGAACCTGATGGATGTGGATTCTGAAGAGCATATGGTGAGCTGATGGAAAAGTGGGGACTCTCCAAGGCCTTGGAGTGCAGTGAAGTAGCAGGGAAACAGGAAGCAGAAAAAGGGGTGCAGGATGCTGGTCCTCCTGGCTTTTACAGCATGGGAGGGAATGGGAGGGAATACTGACCCCTCTGTGTTCTGCACCGCCTGTATCCCTCAGGGTCCTTAAGACCTTTTCTTTAGGTCCTCATATCAGTACCAAAAAATCAGGTTGGTCCCCGTAAATCACAATAAAACCTCTCTTGTATGTTAATTTCTATTGTACTTATCCTTTTCTATTACTGCAGAAAAAATTTTGAATACAATGCAATATTAAGTAAGGAAATGAGGAAAGCTGGATTCAGTCACTAAGTCTTTGCTAAAGTTTACAAGCTGCTTATCACTGCCTGTTACATTGTACACACAACTGTACTCACTAATAATAATTTAAAAAATTATCAACAGCATCTTTTCCTAATATCATGAGCATTTTTCTACTTTCAGTTTTCCCAACCTGTAACAAGCACTCACCATCTCTGCTACCACTGTAAGTAGTCTCTATAGAGACTAATCCCAAAAAATTTTCCTCATTTCATTCCTTGCTTTCAAATGTAGGATCTAATTTTCTTTCTTTTTTATTTTTTTCCTTATTTTCTCCTATAAAAACATGGAAAAGGCAGGTTTGCATGTATTTGTGTGAGAGCAAAAATAGACTATTTATTCTGACATAAATTTATTATTTTAAAGAAAACTTTCTAAAATATTTTGTTTTAAGTAGGACTTTTTTTTTTTAAATTAATAATTGCTAGTCATGTATTGTGGTTTAGTACAGTAGTTGTTTTGTAAGTATTTGTAAGTTGTTTTGTAAGTTGTATTTGTAAGTATTATAATACAGGAAATGTCTGCCATGTCTGGAGCCAATAGGTCTATTGCTTCTCAGACTGAGAACAGGCAATGGCCACACCGATATCTGAATCTGTACTGGAGAAGAGATGCAACCTCTGCCAGGAAGCAGGGGTGACACAGAGAAAAGCATGCCTGAAAATCAGGCAGGGAAAGATACTGTACACAGCATCAAGTGGTATCGTGGAAACAAAGTACTCTTTCTAACTCCTGACTGCTTTTGCTCTGTATTCTCTTCATCATCATCCCATCCCATCATCACCGTTGACTCAAGAATGAACCACACTATTAATCACAATGTTTATGATTTTTTCCTGCATACAAGCTTTTATCATATTATGAGGATTTGCCAAACTCTTTCTGGTTTCATTCTTCTATCTGCAGATAACTGCCACAAATGCAGCTCCCTTTGGGATTTACTGGAGTATTCATTTACTTGCAGTCATTTCTAACATTACAGAAGAAATCTAAATGCAGTCTTTGAAATGTAACATGAGCTACACTCAGGATCCATTTCAGTTAAGATCTTTCATTAATTTTATTGTATTTGTAGCCACTGTTATCTTGAATATTTCTCTAAGTGCTCTAATTTAAAAAAAAAAAAAAGAAGGTTCTTTGACTCTAATACTCTGAATTGTGAATGTGTTTGGCTTTGGAATTGGAAATGTTATCAATGAAAAATAAATAAAAAAGAGGACCCAATTGTATAGTATGAATATTTAAATTTCCAGATTTTCATCTAAGCTTCTGATATTACATTCCTTATACTAGAGTAATAATGATTTTCTTCACTGCAACAGTGATCTTTAATTTAATTACCATCAAGTGCTGATCACTGAAGTATTTAAGACCCTTGCAATCTCCTAGGAGCTTTTCTCTGCAGTTGCTATGATGTGTTTCAGCAGTTTGAAAGTATTTACACTTCACTGAGCTTTTTTCTGTTCTTGTCGTCCTTTAGAAGGAAGCATTTATTTTATTTCATTATTTTACCTTCATAAATAAGTTAATTGCAGTCATAGTTTGAAATACTAGCTTGCTGTGTTCTTGTCACACAAAAATCCTTTCTGTGTGCATCACTTGGAGGTGCTAAACCTCCACAGCTACTCCCCAAATTTGTGGTGCCAAATGCCAAAAGGCATAAAGAACATGGACTAGGACTGGCATCTATTTGAACAGTCATTTGCAGATAACGCAAAACTGTGAGTGTCACCATCTGATTGTGTTGCCATTCAATGGAACCCTAACAGGATAGAAAGTTTCAGAGAACAATCTCATGAAGTGCAACAAAAGGGAAATGTCAGGTGCTGCATCATCATGAGGAGGAATAAGCCCTTCCCTCCCTGTCCCATGGGGGAAGCAGCTCTGCAGAAAACAACCTGGGGATCCTGGTGGACATCAAACTGACCCTAAGCCAGCAACATGTTCTTATGGCAAAGCCTCCTGGACTGGATTAAGAAGGATGTTGCCAGCAAGTCAAGGGATATCATCCTTGCAATCTACTCAGCTCTGGTTAGACATGTGGAATGCTATACTTACTCACTACTGAAACACAAGTACTATGAAAGGCTTAGAGCATCTCTCACGAGGAAGGGTGAGAGAGCTGACATTGCTCGGCATAGAGAGGAGTAGGCATAGTGGGATCTCATTAGTGTATAAATATCTGATGGAGAGGATGAAGAATATGTAGCCAGACTCTTCTTAGTGGTGCCCACTGAATGGGACAAGAGGCAATGTGCACAAAATGCAATACAGAAAAACATTGGAACAAGACATTCCAGAGAGACTGTGGAGTCTCCATCCTTGGAGTCTGAAAAAAAGAACAGTGACCTAAGCAACTAGTTCCAGGTGACACTGCGTTGAACAAGGGGAATGAATTAGACAACCTCCAGAAATCCTTTCCCAGCTCTTAAATCATGTGATTATGTGATTCTGTCATTTGTTCAAATGAACCTCAGCTTTGACTGTATTCAGAGGTAGGATGAGCTTTGATGACACTTTTGCTAGGTACCATCTACTGATGGAAAGGGGAAATTGTTTGACTAGGATTACAACTGTACAGAACCTCTCATTTGGAAAAGCCTGATTTTTCCAGCTCTTTAGACAGCCATCTGCTAAACTGCATTCAGTTAGTTCTACCTCAAGCAATTTACATATTCCTTCTGAAATATCTTCTAGACCTCACTTGTGTTTCATTTTGAGATAAGTGCTGATTAAGTTTTCGGAGATTTCTGGTCATGCATAGAGAGAATGTCTACACTTTTGGGAGCATTTGTATCAAGGCCAGGTTCCAGATCAATTCTAGCTTAGTTTTACTGTGGTTTTTTTTGTTCTCTACTATTTAAATGAATAGCCTGATTTCCTTAACTAAGGTAACCAAAGGAGAACAGAATCTGAGCGAGAGTCTTTTTGGCACTTAGGGCCTAAGATGTCTTTAAGTTAGACCTCTTGTGCATCCTATGGTATCTAAAATCAGATAATAAGCTGCATCTCCCAAGATAAATGAATAGTGTTGTTGGTTTAATAGAACTTTGGATCCATCCCCATTTTACTGAATATACTAATAACTCTATAGTTGCTGTAAAAATACCATAGATAATACAATATAATAAGAATATCATATTACATATAGGATATTATTTTCAGAATAATAGTCAAAATTTCAGGATAATAGTAAAAAAAAATTAAATGTGAAAGTGGAGTCTATATTATAAATATATTATAAATAGTTACAAATGCCTGATTAAAAATCAGATGCCCAAGTATCCAGAAAAAATCTCCCTTTTATTTGATATATTCACAGTGCATGTAGCACAGAAGTAGAGTTCTTAGTAAAACTGATATGGGCAGAAAAATATAATGCACAGAAGCCATAGTTTAATGATTCACTTAGGAGAAAAAAAAACAACCCAACAAACCATAATCCTGAAAAATTCCCAAATTATATATCTGCCACTTTTAATGTGCTACTCAAAGGAATTGGCAGACTAAAGAAGAGGGGAATATGAATACATTTATTAGTAACTAATGTTTTTTTCTTCCTAAATCATTTAAATGAGCCTTTCTGATAAAGAAATCTTCTGGCTGCACTTTTAGTCCTAGAAATTTCTTGAAACAAAAAACCACTCACATTAATGAAAATTCTTCCAGTACTTTCAAAGCTTTAATTTGGACCCCTAGTATGGGCCTGGGAGGGAACAACAGGATGCAATTATACAAGAAAATTAAACCTGACATATTCCAATCACCCTACTTTGCGTTGGTTTGGAATACCAGTTAGGGATGAAATATATGAGCCGTAGGATGTGGTTCCTTCTCTTGTATTCAGAAGACAAAAAGGAAAGAAAAAATCTTTTGCCACAAAATACCATTATAAATAAGAAATTTTAACATAAATGCCATCTCAGACAGTAAAAAGCTCTCTGCTGCACTTTTACTATGTGTGCGCTGCACTTAATAAGTGCACGTTGCACTTATACAGGATTGATGGTGAAAGCCACAGCCAAAGATATTATTTGAGCTACTTGGAAAGTAAGGTGGGTGAAGTTAGGCTGATAAGGCTACAACTAAAGAAATGTGATTCCTTTTCCTTCAATACTATTTGTATTGTTATTGCTACTTTATGAAACAATGCAGGGTTGTTTTCTTTCATGAGCTGAATATATTCTGGCTGTATTTCCCCATAAAATCTTGAGGTTCTCTTGAAACATGCTGCCGTTTATCACACAATCTGTATTGGTTAGAAGCTCTTTTTTTTTTTTTTTTTTTACTGATTTGCTCCAAGATAATGAATTAAAATTCATGCCACCATTTCTTACTGTAACTGTAAAATTATCAGGCAAGACTTTTTCATTGTATAGGCTGTTTTAAAGAGCATACTTTAGGCAAATGCCCAGTTTACTTTCAGCATTTCAAATCTGGGGTAGGATAGGGAGTCTGCGGTACTTTCAGCTCCCAGTCCTCAAACACTCCTTCTAATATTTAAATTCCAATATCGTTCAAAATCCTTTTGCTTTCATTTTTTAAGACTGTTCTCTTCTTTTCTCCATATCACAGAATCAGTGTTCTTTACTGCTGTATTGAAAATCACTTTGTTTTACTTATTACCTACTATTACCTATGGTTGTGCCCACATGATTTAGGGCATTTTCATAACTTAGATACTCTGTTTTCTTTTCAGAAGGTAATATCTGCTTAATATAAATTACATGCATCTGTGACAAAGGAATACTAATAAATAGAAAGTTAACAGGATGACAGGGGAGCAATACGCAGTCTCTTTAAACATATCTGAAATGCATTTTCTACCAGAGCTCTTGTTTTTGTAGAAAATGAATCCCGTGTTGTCTTTTCAATGAGCTGGTAATATACCAGACACTGAGTCAGTCTCAGCTTGCTTAGTATTCAGTATAAGGTAGTGAGGTTTCAGCTGGGATTAGGGAATTAATTAAACAGTACATGTTTGACAAAGGTAGCTGACTTATCGTGCTGAGTTGGGAGTGACCCAAATATAATAACCTGTAAGTACCCAAGGCATTCAGCCCAAGGGAAGGCCAGCAAGGATAACTGCACAGATCTCTAAAATCATCTTTGAAAGACAGGGGAAGTATAGAGAGATGAATCAGCAACTCTGTGTCTATTTTGAAAACAGAAGATAAAAGTGAGAAAAATAGAGGGAAAAAATGATTAAAATTACCACACTGAAAAGGCAGGTTACTTCCAGGGGATGAGGTCTTTAAATTATAGAAGACAAAAAGAAAGCTGGTGAAACTGCTAAAGGAGAGCTTAGAGGGACTCAAACCTAGTTTATGTTACAGGTCTTCAGCTTACTTGCTTCTGCAAAAAATGGAACTTGTTTCCAGACTATACAGCAAGAGAAATATCAGATTATTCAATGAGGCTGAAATAGTTTTATGTGTGGATTTATGGGTTACATACTTCTGGGTGGAGCCCTTAGTTTAGATGATGCTAAATAAATCTATTCTTCATCTTGAATACAGTCCGATCTTGAAATAAGGAGGTGAACTAAGGATGGAAATGAGACTTTAAAGCACACAGTGTCTCCAGTAAAGCTAGTATAAATACTATAGTAGTGCACACACCTTTGAGGGAATAAATACCCCAAACCATATTTAAAAAATCTGCATAGTAGGGTGTGCTTCCTGCCAAACTGTGAGGAGCTTGAGCAGAAGTGAGTGCTGCTTAATGCCAAGTTCAGCTAAAGAATTCTCTAGCAGCTGCAGATCAATATTTTCTTGCATTTTAAGAGAGCCAATAGGCCTCTTATTGCTCTGGATAAACCCTGCAGCATTACACTATTTTTTTCCCTCTCAAATGAGAGAGCTTCAGCTGCAGTTGAGATGTCAAGGCAATGCTTCCCATCTGTACCATAAAGAGAGCTATACAGTGATATTCTGCAACTCATTAATTAGAAATAAGATTTCATATCATATTATGGAAAGAAGGGAAATATCCTCCCAGCAATAAACTGTGATATCATTAACTCATTGTGTTACTCAATGATACCAAATCTTTAAAACTAAATTTTAGTAATCAATAGATATTTTTTGAAATTCTTTTGTTTATGGAAAATGCAGAAAATATTCAGAATTGTTTGTACATTTTCCCGATAACTTCCAGGAAAGGTCTTGGGTTTTTTTTATGGCATTCTTACTTCTATAAGTAGATTTATATTTTACTTCAGTAGACACATGTTGGTTTTGAGGTGGTACTACCTGACAACTGTAATGTGGCTTTGAATTTGTTGCAACACAACATGTGTGAAACAACAAAAAGAAAGCATCACAGATCATCTAAGAATCTTTTACAAATGTAGAAAAAAAAGATATATAATATATATATTTGTACTATTTATAGCTATACATATTTATGAGAAGAACTTTTAAGATGTGTATCACTTCTGATAGAGGTTGAAATGCCATTAATATAATATCAGAATAATGCAGGTATAGGCAAGTGATTAATATAATATTTCAGAAATAGCAAGAACTTTTTTTTAAAAAGATATAATAACAAAATACACAACAGAATTCTTACCCAGGAAAACTCAAACCCCTCAATAAAACTTAGCAGCAAATCAAACATTTTTTTAAGGGAAAAAAAGAAAGAGATGTAATGAAAGTAAATAAAAGGTTGATGTAACTACAAGCTATACATCATGGACACATTCTATTCCAGCAATTCAAGACATTTAATACAAAACAATAATAATTAAAAAAAATTAGGAGCAAATTTGAAAGATTTCTTGCCTACCTACCTGCTGTGAGCACCAGTCTTTAAACTCTGGGGATACAAATTATTTCTGAATTATGGTATAAAGTGAAATAATTTTTTTGGATAAAATGAATCTCAGAAAAGAGTGTATGGCTCAGATTTTAAAGTTTAATCCAACACAGCTGACAGGCCTGTTCAGAAAGTCTCCAGCATTAATCTCCTTTCACTAAAGGTTATTTATTGAACATCAGGATCAGAAAAAATTTTAAGAACACAACCAGTCTCTTGACCTTTTATCAGCTCAGATACATTCACCTTTCTGTAAAATGATCGTGCCTGCTCTGTGACTTAGCAATATCAGCACAACATTTTACAATGTAGGAGAAAAGTCAAAGTCTCTTATTCCCTGCATCAGCTTACACTGAGTGCTTACTGATATGATGTAATTTATGCTTATAAAGGAAGCCAAAGATTGCACGATTCTCCCTTTATAATTTGCGCCCTGGAACTGAATTAATTTTTCTTTAGGCATGAGGAGACTTCCTTTCTTTCACTGTTTATCTGTACCTCTCCCCAGTCAAGAACCTCTTTAAACAATAAATAAGGAGAAGGCAGAATAAAGACATTTCACTCTGTTGTCAGTTGACCAGGTTTTTATCCTTATATGTACAATTAGGTGGATGTGCAGATGTGTTCCAGAAGCAATACTTTCTGTACACACAAAACCCCCTGGAAATGGCCCAGATCTATTTTAATTAAGAGAACTACATGCCAGTTAGTACAGTACATTAAATAGGACTGGAACTGTGGTATGTCCCTCAGCCTCCCAAACATGTGCTGTGCCTGATGAGCTCATGAAACAGCTGTGACAGCTCATGCTGGCAAACATGCTTTTATAGATAGTCTGTGCATTCCCTTACCTAAAGTGCAGAGAAAACAGAGCTACAATTTAAAGAAAAAAATCTTGTTAAAAAAGCTCCCGATCTTTTTAAGAGAGCGAAACTCATAGGGAAACATTTTATCTCAGAGACACCAGGAGGACTGTATCCCTAGAGCTTCTTGTTTCTAAAAGCTGTTGACAAGCTCAGGGGAGCAATTATTTCCAACAGAGATGTCAGTGTTTTTGAGAGAAGAAAGCTTCTGTAGGAGCAAATAGAGGTGTAGTAATCAGAATCCGCAGAGTAGCCTTTTGATAAAGTTTGTTCTTTTTGTTGGTGGTGTTCAATACTCCCATTTTGGACATATTTAAATATTTGTGGGCAATCAAACATAACCTTTAACCAACTGTAACACCAATAAACTAGACTACTGTACAGCCACTTCATCTCTTAACATTATAGTGCTACCAGTAATGAGAAACCTTATTTCATAAGACTACCACTGACTCTGAGGAAGTCGGTGAAAAGATGCCCATTCATCTCAATAATGTTGGGTTCAGAGTGAAGATGATTCAGTAACACCAGAAAAACAAACAAGCACATAAACATTTAGGTTTAATATGCAAAAACCATATTTTATAGGGGTTGAAGATGGTTAAGATTAATCAGAGAGTCTTGTTTATTTGCTTCATGAATTAGTCAAGATCTGTACTATTTCCATGGATCCTAATGACACTACAGCTTTTTACTTGTGTATCTCCTTCACAGAATAGTTTAAAACTGTGCTCTGAATTAAATCTACACAGCTGTCCTTTTTTACTTAATTGCTGTTCAGTTAAAAGAATTTATTTCCATGTCCCCATAAGAGACGAGTGTGTCCAGTCCAGCATTTCACACCCTCAAACAATTTTCATGTTCAAAAAGAAAAAAAAAGGAATGAATAAATTCACCTGAAATACATATTTTTTTGCTATTTGCTTAAATAAGTACTGCAGTCCAGGTGTCCATGATTAGGCTGCCTGTAAAATAGAGACTTCAGCAACACTACCAGAACATCTCAAAGAAATGAGCTAGGAATTGTGTTTTCACTGAATTCATTCTGACATAGAACCTAAATTTATACTTTTGTGAGACACAGAAGATTAGTGATATATAGTGAAAAGTATAATTCCTTACATTTATGCTTTGATGCGAACCAGCTGATACCTGGATCTCACATGGCCCAGATCCATCTATGTATTGGAGAAAAGTACTCTACTGGATATTTTTCCTAAGGAAGACTGTCACACCAACAATCAATGATCATGTGAAATCAAATACTCTCTTCACTTCTTTATGGTGTGCTCTGATCTTCAGAAGATCTAAGCATATACTGTTTTTCTGTTCTTCACAGGTTAATGTATTGCAAGCAGCTTCTAAATTCTTATTGTGTATCCTGTTCCTCTATACGTGAAAGTTTTCTGTTCACCAGAGAGGGAATACTTGATTTGATTTTGAGTTCTGTGCTGCAAAAGGCCTTTTACTTTGAGGTATTGCAGCACTAAACATTAACAGTTTCTTTTGATCTAGACTTTAATCTTTTGGTGATACATCTATAAATGGAAACTTCTAGTGATTTCATTTCTTTTTTTAGTGATTTCCATTTGGTCACAAGGTCTTAGAAATAGTGCAAACTATAGAAGCAGCACATGCTAGGGACATTAATTCCCCTTGTGCTTAGCACTGGTGAGGCCTCACCTTGAGTACTGTGTACAGTTCTGGGCCCCTCATCTCAAGAAGGACATTGAGGTGCTGGAATGTGTCCAGAGGAGGGCAATGAGGCTGGTGAAGGTACTAGGGGGAAAGTCTTAAGGGGAGAGGCTAAAGAGATGGGGGTTTTTATCCTGAAGAAGAAGAGATTCAGGGGGGACCTTATCACTCTCTACATTTACCTGAAGGGAGGTTGTAGTCGGGTTGGGGTCAGGCTCTTCTTCCAGACTAGTGACAGGATGAGAGGGCATGGCCTAAAGCTGCACCAGGGGAGGTTTAGGTTGGATATCAGAAAGCACTTCCTCATGGAGAGGGTGCCCAGGGAAGTGATGGAGTCGCCATCCCTGGAGGTGTTTAAGGAAAGGCTGGATGAGGCACTTAGTGCCATGGTCTAGCCAATGTGGTAATGCCTCAATAATTCTGTGATTCTGTAATATTTGGTCCTGTGGGGCTATGCCTCATTTTCTTGATACATGTAACAGTAGTTATGAAGATTTTTCAGCTAGACAGGTTTTGGTAGTAGAAGAGAATATAACAAGGGAAAATACTAACAAATTCTGTTTTGGTAATTAAGGATGTATATCAGAAAAAGAAAATCTGTGGGAGGCTTGTGAAGCCCAGTAACAGGTTACTCAGAGGTAGTGAAATTTCCATCCAGGGAGGTTTTCATACATTAGCTGACAAAGCGAGGGCTGGTGGGATCTACTGTTGGTGACAGATGTTTTTGGGTGACCTTGGCTGGCTGTCAGACTCCCACTCAGTCAAGCCCTCACTCCCCTTTCTTAACAGGACAGGTGGAGAAAATAAGATGGACAAGCTCTTTGTTTGTGATAAAGGCAATTTAATAAGTAAAGCAAAACCTATGCCTGGAAACAAAGCTAAAAGAGATTTTATCAAGTATTTCCCATATAGGAAAAACAAACCCAGTGCAGGCAGGTGTTCAGCCACTTCCTGAGAAGCAGGGCCTCAGTATGTGTAAGGAGTTGCTTTGAAAATCAACTGCCAACACCATGTATTTGTACTATGCTTCTTTTCCTCCAGCTTTTGTTGCTCACTATGATGTCATATGGTCTGTAATATCCTTCTGGTCAGTTTTGATCTCTGTCTTCTTCCAACCTTGTTCCAGCCCCAGCCTACTAGCTGTGGAGACCTGAGAGGGCAAGTGGAGATACAGTCTTGATGCTGTACAAACACCAAAATGTAGGTGTCTTATCAACACTGCTCTAGCCACAAATGCAAAGTTTAGCACTGTACAGGCTATTATGAGGAACGTTAACTCCATTCTAGCCAGACACAGTACAGTAGTTTATTTCTGAATTGGAGGCTGGCCTAGATGAACTGCAGGTGTCAACATTCTTTCATCCCAAAGTCCTGTGCTATATACAAGCAGACCGGCTTTAATGATTTACTTTTACCCCTTTTTTTTTTCTGGATGAACATCTTAAAATTTCTAAATGTTCTCATCATTACATCAAAAAATTCTTATTCAGTGTTTCCTTTACAAGAATGTGAAACTACTTAAACTTTAAACTGAAATAATGAACATAAACTATGCATAGTAATTGCCAGTCACCTTCAGCTATTAAAACCCATCTGAAAATATCCAGGTCAGCAGACAATTTTAACCAAAAGATAATTGTACATTGACTGCTATCTTGCTTTGTAACCTGACAATACTTTGCCCTAAATTTCTATCTCTATTTCTTCAACATGCCTCTGGGGACACTATCTAAGTTTTATCTTTGCAGAGGAAATGAGAAAACTGTCTTTATTTGTCTTACAGCTCATGGAATTAAAAAGAAAAGAAAATGAAAAAAAAAATCACTTATCCCCTGACTTACAAGAAAATCTTTCTTTTTAGTTCAAGACAAATAGGCTTTTAGGGAATGTAACAACATAATGCTCACAATGAAAAAAACATATGAAAGACTTCTGAGCTTTTCGAATCATTACATCCATGTTGTTATCACCTTTTCATTTTCTATTCAAGTCATTCCTTAGTGTAAAGGTAGAATTTGCATGACCCATTTCCTACACAGTTTGAAAATCCAGTTAGTGATTTCTTTCTTCATATTCATTTCACTGAAGCTGTCTTAATTCTAGAGAATGGATGTCACTGAGTTTAGGTTTGCATCCAGGAACACAGGTAGATCATTTTTAACAGCAATCCAAACTCATGTTTACTGATGCCAAAATAACTTTTCAAGGTATTAGGTAAAAGCATCCAATTAACTTTTTAGAAATTATGTGTTTCTGTAATTTTTGAAATGCTGCTTTACAAAATTAGATGTGGTATTATTTGCAACTCAGTTTTTGTCTATTACCAGCTTTTTTCCCATTTTCTCAACTGTCCTTGGATAGTGACATAGCAAAACCTTTCCATTTATATGTCCCTGCAGGAGATCAGATTCTCTAATTCCATCTAAGAGTGTAAGAGCCTCCCAAGCTAACTTGTTGTCATATATATTCAAATTGAAATAAACCAGGGGTGGAGACAGCTGTTTTTGACATGGATACAGCTTCAATCTGTGAGACAGACTGCCTGTTAGCCTGTTTCAGCCCCTCAGCTTCTCTGTAGGGTTTTACCTTCTATAAAGAGCTGGAGAATGATAATGTCAGTGTGGGGGGACATACAAAAAGGAAAAAATAATGAGTTATTTCCCACCCTTGCAAGGAAGAACATTATCTTCTGTGAGAAGCTTGATAGCAGAAACTGAAATTCACATTATCAAGTTCATTTGTTGATTTGGTTTCTTAAATAAACTTATAGGATCATACCCAGTATCTATTAACAATTCCAGCCTAATATGACAGTGACAGAAGTCAGGAAAGGGCTACTTTAAACTAATGAAATTTGACTAAAGAAAAATGTGTCAACCATGGAAAAAACCAACTTATTCAATATTCATCACCAATGTCATACTCACATTGTGAATTCACAAGTAATGACTCGGCTGAATCTCTTGCTCATTAATTTATTTTTAGAAGATTCTTTCCTTTTGCATCTAGATTATTTTCACATGTACTTTGCCTTTCATTTTCTAAACAGAGAATAAATGTTGACCTCAGACAGCAAAAAGTATCAAAATAGAAAGGAAAAACTGCTTGGTGAACTACAAAAACTTCTCCCAGGGAAGAAAAGGGCTGCAATTTAGCTCTGAACTTGGACAGCAAAATTTGTTTGCAATTTAAGTGTCTGCAAATGTCCTTAGTGTCTCTATGGAGATTTGGAGAAGCTATCCTAAAACTGGTAACTTCACAGAGTCTGCTGATTAGCTCATTAAAGTCTTTTGAAAGTCTTTTGAATAGGTCTTCACTGCCTGTTGTCAATATTAGACATCTAATTCATGCATTGACACAGGCTGTAGAAATGTAAGTCCAAGTGTCTAAGTTTGGAGCTGAACCTCATTTTTTATCAGGCCATAGACTCATGATACTCTGTTATCCTGGCTGTAAAAAGCCCTAGATTACTAGGTAGACTGTATTTTACTTCTGACTGAATTTTGCTCTCTGGACATGGTCCTGGGCAACCAGCTCCAGGTGGCTCTACTTGAGCAAGGGAGTTAGACCATATGGTCCCCAGAGGCCCCTTCTAACTTCAACAGTTCTGTGATTCTGTGACCCAGTGTGTCCCACTTTAAGTCCTTGTAAGATGGCCCTGATTTGTATTGACAATGTTCAGTTTACTTTGACAAATTATTTTCAGAATGGGGTTTCTGCTTCAGAACAGAAACCCCAAATCTTTTAGTCAAGCTCACTGCCTTGAGTAAAAGTTGACTTTATAAAGAAAGAGCAGTTGCCTAGTTCCATTGCCTTTCATAGGAGGTAGGAATCATAGAATCATGAATCATGGAATAGTTTGGGTTGGAAGGGACCTTTTAAAGTCACCTAGTACAAGTCTCTTGCCATGACCAGGGACATCTTCAACTAGATCAGGTTTCTCAGATCCCCTGACAACTTAACCTTGAATATATGTCCAGTGATGGGAATCTACCACCCCTCTGAGCAACCTGTGCCGGCGTTCCACCATCTTCAGTGTAAAAAATTTCTTCCTTATATCTAGTCTAAATCTACCCTCTTTTACTTTAAAACCATTATCTCTTTTCCTATTGAAGGAGTTCTTACTAAAAAGTTTTTCCTCATAAACCTTATGTCCCTCCTTTAAGTTCTGAAACACCACAATAAGGCATCCCCAGGACATTCTTGTCTCTAAGGTGAACAGTCCCAACTCTCAGACTGTCCTCATCGCAGAGGTGTTCCATCCCTATGATCATTTCTGTGGCCCTCCTGGGTCCAACAGATCTATGTCTGTCTTGCACTGAGGACCACAGAGCTGGACACAGTAGTCCAGGTGGGGTCTAATGAGAATACAGTAGAAGGGCAGAATCACCTCCTTTAGCCTGCTTGTCACACTTTTTCTTTGATGCAGCCCAGTGTAAGGTTGGCTTTCTAGGCTTCAAGCACACATTGCCACTTCATGTACAATTTTTCATCCACCAGAATCCCCAAGTCATTTTCCTCAGGGCTGCTCTCAATCCTTTCACAACCCCATCCTGTTTTTATACGGAGAGTTGTCCTGACCCATGTGCAGGACTTGTTCAAGATCTGTTCAACTTGATTTAGGGATAGAAATGTAGTCGTAGGCAATTATCAGGAATTATCACCTCAACACAAATCAGTTACCTTCTTATGCTTACTAAATTAGCCTGCTAAGAAAGTATTCAACTGCCTGAACAGAAGTTCCACGTGCCACGAAGAGTCTCTGTGAGGTGATTGATGTAACTGACTGATACAGGCTGAAAGGGTCCTGCACACCCTTATGAAGAAGCTACTTGAGGCCAGGCAGGATAGTCCATAACAGTTAAAATCATATTAAGCACTTACATTTAGGCCACTGAACCATGCAAGTAGCATCACAAGACTTTTAGCATCATAAGACTTTCTGAAGTGTACACTGCCATTTCTTAACCTTTTTGACTTTGAAAGGATGACACTTACTTAAGCCAACCAGTGACAGAATCACAGCAAGTTTAAATGCTTGACATGCTCTTTTCAACACGAGAAGTGTCCAGAGCTGAGCAGCATAACAGTGAATAGGAAATTGTGGCTGATATCCTTCCTTGTAACATCTCATAATCTTCAGAAAAATTTATTTAAAAGCTATTTTTTTGGCATACAAATGTTTGGATTGTAATACAGTCTATGTGAACACACATAAAAGCAAAAAACATTAGTCTGAATTGTTTAATTCTGAGGTGTATCACTATTAATTCAATTTTATTTTTCTTATACAAAATACTGCCTTGTAGGCTGTGAATGTCAGCCCGATGATGTCAGTAGTGACCTATACAATACACATCTTTTGCTGATACTAGAGACTTAGGGTTTCTTCATTTGTTTGGTGAAGTCTTGCTTAGTACTCAAATAGTTAGATGACTCTCTTACATGTATCTTTGCATGACTTTGCCTTGTAAAAATGCTGAAGAATAAGCTTTTAACATGTAGTTTATTCCTCATCTCTCCAGTATGGATGACATCATTGCTTTATGTCTTATCAGCATCACAGCTGAGCAAGGGGATGGTCCCTGTACATTGGTCTATTATCAGCGCAAAAGTACAGGAATGAAGAACATTGACAGGTGCTGTTCAGAGAGATTTACAGTCAGACTTCTAGAACTGGTTCAGCCATATTGGTTTTTTGTGTTACTTAAGAATACAGTGCACTCAGTGTGACATGGTATTTGATGATGAGAGAGTTCAGCGATTGCTACTGCATGTCAAGATGATCTCTGCAGTAAATTTAAACTCATTACATGCCCATCAGAACAAAAAATACCCAGGTACATTTGTAAGCATTTAATTCCTTGAGGAATCTCTCCAGATAATCAAATACTATGATAGTTATTGCCTGCCAGGTTTTTAATATCCTTTCCTTAATTCTACTTCAGACAGCCAAACAGCTTATTCAGAGTAATTTGTATCCAGAGACTTTTATAGTATTAAGTCAATCTTCATCTCCAGTAGGTTACATGAACTTTTGCATTGTCCCTGCTGTTTGAAATGACTGTTCCATTTAAACTCACAATTAAACGTGGCTTTTAACAGAGAATTTCCACTGACTGCAATTATTTAGGAGAACACTACTTGTGGCTCCATCCCTATCACCTTGTTCAAGGTTATGTAGTTTCTGTTGGAAACTGGGCTGGAAAACACGCATGTAGATTACTAAAATTCACTTTTTTGTTGTTATTTCAGTTACTTTCAGGTCTCTTAAGGAATGTCTGAACCATTAATGAAATGATACTGAAGTGTCTAAGACATCATTGAACAAGCTGACAACTCTGACTGGTGCTGTGCAAAGGTCTCAGCATGGTATTGCACCTGAGCTAATTAGTGTCTTTCCTCCACCCTGACTGGTGCTGATTGTGACTCTACTGCTTGCACTCCAGATGAATTACATAGGTCATCAGCTTAGGTTTGTACTTTGTCAGTTTATGCTCTGCATCACCTGTGGTAGCCTTTGATGTACAAACTGTCTTGCTTCCTCTTAGTTTCCCCATGGTTTTACTCTCCTCATGAAAATAATGAATGTCCAGAAATTAGACCAATTGGATGTCTAAGCAGATGGTTCTCATATTGCCCACATACCTCAGAACAGTCAGACTGACCACCAATGTTACCAGGCACCCACAGTCTCTGTTCTCCAGGCAATAATTATTGCACTTTTAGACAGGCAGAAGGAAAGCTGGACCACAGTGAAAGAAGCAGAGTGAAATATTTGATTTTGGGAATAATACAACAATTCCATTCTAAAAATATTCCACAAGCCAATCCTATGAGCTCAATAAAAATGATGGAGAAGGATTTTAATTTACTGTTGAGATTACAAAAAGGTATAGTTAAAGAAAACATGTATAGCTTTATCTGTATATATTGCATATATATGTGTGTTGATATCAGCTTATTTATACATTTATTCAGGAAGCCAAAACACCATTTCTGACATTTCTCCTGTTCTGATTTGGTTTTAGTCTTATTGTTCTAGCTCATCTGGTCAGTGAATTTATACTAAAATAATGTCTCAGATTCCTTCTTACTTCTGAAGACACCCTTTCTAATTACTGAATACTTACAGGTTGTTTACATCTTCCCCCAGATAGTTCTTTCATTCTCTCTCACACTGCTTCAACAAGTTATCTTACTCAATTTTTTTCTCTCTCTTCCCCAACTCCTCCCTATCTCCCCCTTTCTTTGCTGTCAATTTTAATCTGTATCTTGAGCCTAAGAAAAATTTCCCCAGAGTAGCAGCAAAAAATGTTAATATGAATATTCATAGATTGCTATGATCTTGGAGTTCTAAAATAGAACTGACTATTGTCATAGCAATGCTTATTCTTATTATTTAATATTCACTCTTGCCTATAGTTGATCTTCCATACCTGGGGCACTGATCCTTTATTCTTATAACACTTTTTCATTGCTAACTTATTAATTAATACATGGCATACCAAGACACTGTGCAATGCATTGCTTTAATAGCCTTTTTCCTCTTTGAGCTAGATGGTATTCTAGAAAAAGAAGGGAAGATTTTGTTTATTGCAGATTAAAACTGTAATGGTCATTCACTGTATAACCCACATGACTTTTTCTTTTTTTTTTTTCATTTTTTTCTTTTACCACCACCAACCAGTACCAATGTCTTTCCAAATCTTTCTGTATTTTCAACCCTTCATTTCTGAAGTCTAGTCCGTGGACATACTCCACCTTTTTTCCATAAATTTGATTTTCTGTTCTTAAAAATGAAAACTACTTTCATATTTGAAATAATGAAGAAAAAAAAAAAAAAAAACCAGAAGACCGAATAAGGATGGTCAAGCCAGGAAAACCTAGATACGTCTGCTGCAGAATGTGAAAAATACTTAAAATGCAGAGATGACACAGATTTTCTGTCCACAAATGTTTTCAGTACAGGTCCTTATTTTTCATTATTGATAAGAATATGTGCACGGAACATGCAAATTTGTCATCTAAATTTAGCTTGCTTGCTGCATGCAGAAGAAGGCTAAAATATTGGGATGATACTCAAGCACTTTGGATTTGATTCTCATTTATCTAAAGGACTATATTTGTGATTTTATATACACCACATTATCTTTTACTTCCCTATTGTAAAATATAGATGAGATATCCACGTTGAATATCATATGATGTCTCACAGAGGGTGTTGTGAGGAAATAATGTGTAGAAAATGGATATTGCAACAGAGAATATTGGGTGAAACTGTGAAGATTAAACTGAAGGGTATTTTTGTGACATTAACAGAAACATACATGTGTTTATTTAAAAAAATACATATCTAAAGACATGTTAAAAACGTGAGAAAAAATATTGAACACAGGTACTACCTCCTATGATGAAAAGAGAAAGTGAAAAGCACCAGGATATAAAATATTAGGACACACTATTCACACACTCATCACTCCAGCCTGCAGTGTGCTGAGGAGATACAGGTTTGTACAAACACTGCCAAAGTTTTTATAACTGCAAATAACATCAGTGGAAATAGTATGGGAGAATATGATAATAACTTTAAGATGTATGAATAATATGTGTTAAATCTTAATAGTTGGAAATATGTTTTAAAGAAGGCATTCAATGCAGATAAAATGTGTGAGATATAATAAGGATATAAAAAAAATCTTATTTCTTTGATCCAGGCATGGTGGAGGAAGGTCATAAAATCACAGAACAGTTTAGTTGGAAGGTACCATTATTTACACCATTTCCAACCTGCCATGGGCAGGAATATCTTCAGCTAGATCAGATTGCCCAGAACCCCATCCAGTGTGGCCTTCAACACTTCCAGTGATGATGTGTGCACAACTCTGAGCAACCTGCTACAGTGTCTCACCATCCTCAGCACAAAAAGATTTCTTTCTAATGTCTCATCGAAATCTACCCTCTTCCAGTTAAAAATTGTGCCTCTGAGAAATATTTGAGCCTTTAATATGCCATCCAGCCAGACAGGATGGATTAGCTGTTCCTCGCTCTGCTAATCCTTCGGGCAATGTAAAGAGAAAGTTTGTGTGTCTCATTTGCTTGAGAAAACTCACATTAAAAAACCTTCACCAGCAACCAGAAAACTGGATGTTTCACACAGAAATATGTGAGAAGATGACACACATTCAAAACTGAACAACGAGAGTAGTAAGTCCTGGTGATTGAGTAAAACACCAGAGATGAAATGTTTCTATTCAAGCTCTAAGAACTGTTTCTGGGACACTGTCTGACCACAACCCAGGTGCCACAGCTTAGCAGTTTGGGTGTACCACAAACCCAGGAGAGAACTACCCTCTACTTATCCAGAGACTTTAAGTTGGAAACTGAAAACAATTGGATACAGATTTACTAGCACAGGGGAAAGGCTATAACATAAGGGATAAAGTAACAAAGAATACAAATATATACAAATATATATATATCTACACAACATGATGGATATGAGCTCTGACGAGCACATGGTGATCTGGTGGTAAAGAACAGCAGCACAGACAGCAGCAAGAGGAAAGAAAAAAGGGCAGAGCTGCTGACTTTCCCAATCTTTTACAGAGTATGGCAGGAAATGGCAGGGAAGGGATCCCTCCCTTTGCATTCCGTCCCTCTCAAAGTCTGAAAGCCCTCCTTCTTTAGTTCCTCCTATTCAAACGATGACACCAGGTAACAGCTCAATGAGTGCAACAGACTGTAGAGCTCAATATATTCACTTTCAAAGGGCATTTTGTGGAAGTGAATGGTAAGAAACAGAATTCTAGTTAAATTTAAGATGCAAGATCTTAACAGGTACAAATATCTTAGCTGGATGGTAAATCAACCCAAAAAGATGCTATAAACTTCTGTCTGTAAACAGCAGCTAGATAAAGAGGTTCCCTTGAAGTTATAACTTTAATTTACACAGAAGAAAAATTCCTTGAAGCTGCAGTAACAGCTTGCTCAAGCAGAAATAAAAACAAAAAAGCTGTAGCTTAGCTCCTAGATTTCTGGTGTTTATTTTGTCATGTTTTTTCATTTGGTTTGGTTTGGGGTTTCGGGTTTTTTTGTTTGTTTGCTTGTTTTATTTTGTTTTGGCTTTGGTTTTTGTTTTATTTTTTGTCTTTGTTTTTTGGGTTTTCTTTTCATTGGTAAAGAGAATTATTCAATATAGTGATTTTCAGTTCTCATGTTTGTGTACATCTTGACATATCCTACAGCATAAAGAAAACATCACCAAGGTATTGGAGGACAGCATCCTTTCAGTTTCTATCTAAAAGAACAATTATCACTAACTTAAGTTTGTCTTTGCTAAAATGGAATTCTTGTTAGGTAGGATAAAAGCACTTAGTTTGCTGTGTGAGAGTCTTTTACAAAAAATTACACATCTTAAACTGTAATATTCACATCCATACAAGCTGTTTAGTAGCTCTTACTATGACTCCAAAACAGTATCAGCTTCAAATATATAGAACACCAAAATCATCTCTTGCTTCAGGTCAAATTTGCTGTTATCACTGCTTCCAGAGTGGCCTGTTAAGCTGGATAAATACTGTATCTTTTCCCAATGTGTAAGGCAGTTGTTAAAGGAGATACAAAAAAATTGCTGTCTGCATCCATTAATTAATATCTCTGTCTACATCCATTTTTGCAAGGCACAAAAAAAAGAAAAGAAACCAAATGCATTTGCAAGTAATTAAAGTGGTTTGTGATTTTTTTAAAAAAAATAAAATGATTGGATTTTGTGTTTGGTAAGGGAGTCTGCAGTGGCAGACTCAGTCTTTGGTTACACATCTCTACTGTTCTTTGCAATAACTCATCCAGTTAGTCAGGGTTTCAGAAAATGTTTAGCATATTTCCTGACTGAATGAAGTCTATCCCTTTCTATGAAAATCCTAAATTTATTAATTCTGTATATATTTCTTTCAATCTACTCTTTCTTCCATTATCTGGTCTGATAGCTGATACAAACTGAAAGAAATTCTCCTTGGAATTACTCTAAATATTTCATAAACTTGATTTAATTGCTGTCATTTTCAATAGATCCAGTGCTCAGGGGATACTCTTTTTATAGGGACTCTATTGGATTTTTTACTGTCAATAAAAAACTTGTTAGACATCATTAAGCTAGATTTTAAGGGTCAATGGACCTCTAGAGTTTTTCTCCTGATGGCTGTTAATTTCAAATGTGCAATATTTATTCCTCTTGCAAATCTTAGGTTCGGTTCAGGCTTAATGAACCAAACAATTTTCAAGGAATATGCACACTCTTTACCTGTTTGCTCGTGGTTTTTTTGTATGCTAGTCACCATTGTTTACTCTGATATGAATAATTTCATTTTCTGTGCATATTTTTAACATATGTAACTGAGATGAAAAATAATTATTAAAAAAATTTCATTACTTAATAATAGAAAAATTATTTTTAGTGTAACATTACTTCTTTCTGCATTTTGTTTAGTTTTAGTATAAATTCTTTCCTGAAACAAAGTTGAAAAATGCATTCACTTACTGTATTTCACTCTCTTGTAAGATTTTTCAGTTAGAATATAGGCAATGCTATAAAATTTGCAGTTCTAAAATTCTGTACCTTTTTTCTAATTGTTAAATGAACTATTACTTCTAATCTGTGTTTTCCATGTGCATGTGTTTCTTTGTGTTCCGATATTATAATTAGCTATAAATATATTTAGCCACAAATTCAACCTCTCAGATGAGGTAATAGTATACTTGACCTAAAAGTTACAAATGGATTATCACTCTACAGAAAAAGCAGTAAAACTAGAGTAATTTAGAAAACAAGAAAGAAGAACATAGGGAAAGAGAAAGGCAAGGAACACATTTTAATCAAAATCCTTGATTATCCTTCCTCTTAAAAATTGTCTTGCTATTTTCTGACTCTACAGGCAAAAGATTATCTTATGGAAAATTTTGACACGTATTTTCTGATAATTTATGATATTTTTAGGTTTAGTGATCCTTAAAGTATCATATAAACCAAAAATCAGTAAAAGCATTTGTATTTTTTCCTGTTATTTGAAAAGTGCAACAAATTAGCCCATTATAGCATAGATATGTATGATTGTAGCCATATAGTTGTTACATTATGTATGTGAAGATTAATCTTTAAATTTTTACAGTAAAAAGATACTTTAAAAATATGATTTTCACCTACTTTTAAAGATTTGATCTCAGGATTTTCAATCAGAATTCAGAGACATTTAAATGGCAAGTTACAATGTTTTCTACTTTGACCAAGCACCTCATTTCAGTATTATTTTTATTGATAACCCATTTTAAACTGCATTAAGTAGCTATAAAAATATCATAGTGCTCTTTAAAAAAGTAAAGCAATTTAACACACATCAGTGGATATAACTGTATGGAGAATCAAAAGGGTTTGGCTAAATGGATAATTTAAGAATCATATAGTCCGAATAACTGAACTTCTCTGTGGTTATATCCTTTTTTTATGGGTTCTGATCCTTTCTTGTAACATCAGATCATATGTCTTTTGTGTTAGCAAGGATCTGAAAATTGCTGGGCTAAAATGCTTTGACAGGAAAAAAATATTCACAAGGTGTACCTGCAAGATCCTGTTGAATATGAAGACTGAAGCTGTGTTTATGGTAGCAAATTGTGTGGTCCAACAAGGGTGGGTTTCAAGAGCTGAGCAGTTCACACTGCAGATCTCATTTTATGTGCTAAAACTTATGGTATATGGTATTTAAAAGATTGTCTTTCTGTCCATGCGAAAATGTCTTTGTTTGCATGTATTGTTTCAAATCACACCCTGAATTGGGGTACATAGTAAAAAACCATAGCAAAAATTAAACAGACATTTCATGTTAATGTAATAATTATAAATAAGTACAGATTTCCTACTAAATTTTAAAAATATTTGTGTGGACCAAATTGCAAAAAAATGAAATCTGGAATGAAAGTGTAAGCAAAAAACCCAAACTAACCAAAGAAACAACAAAAAAAAGAGATTTACCTGCTTACGATGAAATAATCATCATTTCACTAGTGGTGTCCCCCAGGGATCAGTATTGGGCCCAGTTCTGTTCAATATCTTCATTGATGATTTAGATGAGGGGATTGAGTCCATCATCAGCAAATTCGCAGACGACACTAAGCTGGGGGGAAGTGTCAATCAACTGGAAGGCAGGAGGGCTCTGCAGAGGGACCTGGACAGCCTGGAGAGTTGGGCTGATTACAATGGGATGAGGTTTAACACGGCCAAGTGCCTGGTCCTGCACTTTGGCCACAACAACCCCATGCAGCGCTACAGGCTGGGGACAGAGTGGCTGGTGAGCAGCCAGGCAGAAAGGGACCTGGGAGTCTGGATTGACAGGAAGCTGAACATGAACCAGCAGTGTGCCCAGGTGGCCAAGAAGGCCAATGGCATCCTGGCCTGTATCAGGAACAGCGTCACCAGCAGGTCCAAGGAAGTGATTCTGCCCCTGTACTCAGCCCTGGTGAGGCCACACCTCGAGTACTGTGTCCAGTTCTGGGCCCCTCAGTTTAGGAAGGATATTGAGGTCCTGGAGCAGGTCCAAAGGAGGGCAACCAGGCTGGTGAAGGGACTCGAGCACAGACCCTGTGAGGAGAGGCTGAGGGAGCTGGGGCTGTTCAGCCTAAAGAAGAGGCGGCTCAGAGGAGACCTCATCGCTCTCTAGAACTACCTGAAAGGAGTTTGTAGCCAGGTGGGGGTTGGTCTCTTTTGCCAGACGACTTTCAACAAGACAAGAGGGCATGGTCTTAAGTTGTGCCAGGGGAAATTTAGGTTAGATATTAGAAAGAATTTCTTTACGGAGAGAGTGATCAGACATTGGAATGGGCTGCCCAGGGAAGTAGTGGATTCTCCATCCCTTGAGATATTTAAAAAGAGACTGGATGTGGCACTCAGTGCCATAGTCTAGCAACCGCAACGGTGGTTCAAGGGTTGGACTCGATGATCTCTGAGGTCCCTTCCAACCCAGCCAATTCTATGATTCTATGAATCATAGGCATTTCAAAAGCAATTTTAAATGCAATGAAACGCATCAATGTCTCCTGTCCCCTCCCCTCACCTCCTGCTTCTCTTCCCTTTTCCTCCCTCTACTCACCATATGTGTGTGGTGTAACACTTTATCCCTACTGTATGAGAACCTTCTGACAACTTCTGAAAACCCAGTGTTTATTTTATAATTATTTTCAACATAAAAATATAGAAGGAAAATTAAAGGAGAGAATGTTTCAAAAAGATTAACATAACAAGAAACTACGCTTACTAGATAATATTATTCATAGCAAACTCTTCCAACATTGGTAACTACTCACATAATAAATGTTTCATGGAAAGAATAATTTGAGACACAAAGTGTACCTTGTAACACAACATATACTATATAAATCATATGGCAGTTCAGGTAATTACTCTCATATTATTAAAGTATATAACTTTAGTGCATTTCAAAATTTACCCTAACATGATATTCAAATATACTATGTGGTAAGATGCTACAGTAAAAATGTGTGACTGCAATATCTTGGGACCTTGCTAATTATTTTCACTATGGAGAGAAAGTGTTTTGTTTTGGGGTTGGGTTTTTTTGATTATTTTTTTCTGCCCACACACTCATGCCTGCAATTCAAAACATCCCCATATCTCTCTCTGTGTGATACCCAAATAATAAACATCTGCCACAGACTTATAAAAGATTCACATAGAAAAGTGAATGGAAATATGTAAGCATAAACTGCAGGAAAAAAAGTATTGGAGGAGACACCAGAAGGACAGAAGGACAGTGTTTTTCTGAAAGTCTGACATCTTATTTTAGAATTCCGTTCTGGGACCTGAAGAAAAGCAAATTGGGTCCTGACTAATTTTTCATACAGAACTCCAGTGCCATTTTCATATTATTTCTGCAAAACAGATAATAAACCTGCCACTCTAATAAGCCCCTCATGACAATCCTTTATCCCAAGTCCAATTGTGATGGGTTCTAAAGTAACATAAATTATATGACTCCAAGCAGAAAGAAATGAAACATTTACCTATAGTCACTTTGTGAACAGGGCTGAAATGTGGTGGTATTTCACTTTCCAACAAGTTTTTCATTTCCGTGGGGCACTGCACTGTGGTTTAGGATCAAACCCAAATCCTATTCTATTTCTACTCTCTGAAAACCAATGAAGGAACAGATACCACAAAACCAATCAAACACTAACCATAATCATTTTGGAAATCTGTGAAATTACTTGAATAGTAATAGATCATCTTCTACCATCTTACATGTGTCATTAATGAGGCCAGCTGTTTTACTCAGCAGTTTTATGTTTACATTAAGGAAAAAAATCCTTTCATAAATGTGAGGTATGACAGAAAAAGAATACGGAGAGGCCAGAATTCTTAAACTGATGCACTTGGACTTTGGGTGTGGTATTGTTTTGTCATACTTTTCTGTTAAAATTTATGGATTTATGTCATTTCTGAGGATGCATGAAATTCGAAGAACCTGACCTGAACTTTCTCTAGAAATAGTCAGTATTAATACAATAAAGAGAAATACAGTTATGGCACAAAATCTTTATAAAAAGTAAAATTTTCTGTGTTCCAAAATTAGTTTTGCTGAAGCATATATTAACAATTAAGTATGCTTACCTTTAAATTGAATTATGCTGTTCAGTGTCAGTGTTCACTGTCTTTCATATCTGTGAGGATATGAGGATACAGGTAATACAGATTCTTTATTAGACCAGTTTGTAAAATTTGTTGAAAAAAGCAGGTGACTTCCAAGGTTCTTAGAATTCTAGTCTGTTTTGAACTAACTTTTGAAGGGAGATAAAGATTTAGGACAGTTGCTCAAAGTTTATATACTGTGTCTTTACAGAACATTTGAAAAGACTTTTGGCACCTGTAGCACACAGTGGATGTGTACAGTAGTACAGATGAAGGACATGTTGAGGTTGTATACAAGAGAAAGAACTAGGCATAAACCCACCTTTGAAGTTCTCTCTTAAGAACTAGGATTGTGAAAGCTTGGTAAGAGGTTGTTTTGTAAAAAATATTGTTCATTTAGGGCTAATTATTTGGTTTATCATAACATATCAGATATCTGCCTGAGATCACTTCAGTGTATTGTGTTTGTTCAGCTTCATGTACATCGGTGTCCTTGGAGGCCCTCTGTTTGAGTCTAGGACAACTGTCTGCCACAACTTACTCTCTACTGGGAATTTCTTCACTGCTGACTCTCCATCAGGACAAGTGCACATGGATCAGTACATAGGGCTTGTTCAGCACTGTGAACAGAGCCTTGTTGTGTGCAGAACATTTTTAATTTCTCATGTTTGATGGAGTTGCCTCTATCTAATCATGAGATAATCAAAATCAGCTGCAGTGCAGGCTGGACACCTGTGACAGCTGAGTACAATGAAGGTACAAGATTGTTGGCTAGCACGTGTTACAAATTGTGTGACCCATACTCTGGAGCTTCCCTATATATACAGTTTATTTGGAAAAGTTAGCGGACTGTGAGCAGAGCTGTCTGGATCCCAAGATTTTGTTCAGAGTCATAGTGCTAAGTGAGAGCCACATGCCAATACATGTGCAATTGTCCTGGCAGAGAGTTGGAGGTGTAGAAGTGTCAGGTGGCAGTGGACAGCTGGGGGCAGATAGTTGTATTATTCTGCTACATTTTTCTCCAGGGGTGGCATTTGAAATGTAGTAGAGATCTGAAAATATATTTTAAAATATGAATAATATTTCTTTAATAACTTTCAGCATTTGTTTTACGTTATGGTAATATGTGTTTTCTAGGGGTGTTATCAGTATCATGTTATGCTTGTAGTGTAAAAAGTTTCCATATATTTACTTGAGAGGTAATTTAAAGATACAATCTGGAGAATAGCTTAGTGATGTGGTATTCTTTCACTCAGATATTTACTGGCTTCCTAGATCTGTGAGATATATATCAGTTTGTAGTGCAGTTTTTAGTTTATTATCTCTTATGCTCTGTGGACTGAATTAATAGCACAAAAGCTGAGGTTGAGGTTGTTTACAGGAGCATGTCAAAACTGGATGACTGAGAGACTGTAGCTATGGAATTTGTGATAAAAAATGGTAAGCCAAGGCTTATCATCTAAGATACCATCTAAGCATGTTAGCTACACTAAAATAATTATTTAGGATTAATTCTTTAAGATGGCAAACTGTAGGCATCTAATGAACTACTTACGGGCACTAGGCTGACAGTAGTAGCTGTCCAGTCTAGTAAAAGTGTCCTTTATTTAAGGTAAGAACTAACTGGATGGGCATCTCAACTATGTGTTGATGGCTGTTCAAGCTAGAATTCCAAGTGATGGTTCTTGAATGTTACTGGTTTACATCATGCTAGTATTTCTGCTACTCATGCAAACAGGACATCCCACAACTAAAATCAGACTGACATTTTTCAGTTCTCCATTTGATACAATTCTTGCATGCAAACCTTTCAACCTACCAAAAACTGTGAATCCAATGTATTGATCATTTGCTCATCTTTCAGAAACAAAATCTTATCAACAAAGCCAGAGTCATTAATTGTCTTTGCAAAGTTAAGGATATACTTTGGCATTTAGATCTGGGTGCAGTGCTAAGGCCTTCACCAGCAACTGCAGGATTTTACTGAATAATCGCATTGAAGAGAACAGAGCATTTGGGGAACATTCCTCTATTTAGGGCCTACTGTGCTCCCATTAAAGTGAATACAGATATCTCAGAATTTAGAGATCTCCTGGTTGCAGGCAGATTCATGACAACTGAATCTAAGATTTCTTTTCTCTTCCTAAATTAGTGAGCTCTATTCGTATTGGTTCTGTGCCATATACTCCTCACATATTTAGAGAACAAATGTAATGAAAAGGGTAGATAAAATTACAAAAATATTACAAAGACAATAAATGCAGTATATCTATTTATATATATCTCAGTAAGAGACAAAAAGAGGATAACATTTTTTAAAGGTCAGCAGACTGTAGATGGTAAGGCAGTTGCAGGGATATTTAATCAATAAGCAGAGTAGGAAAGGATGTCAAAACACTAATACTGCTGTGAGTTTTGTAACTGGCCATAGACAGAAAACTCTTTCAACTCCAGTCTGAAAGTGTGAAAGTAAATCTGCATCCCAGGCTCCAATAAACCAGACCTTTTTCATATACTAATATCTACCCTGCATTAGGTACTGCTATCCTGATGAGGAAGTCATCCTTTGAATAAAACATTAAATCAAAGTCTTTTCTGCTCTGTAGGCATTATGGATAACATGACATGACTAAAAGGAGAGTAATAATGATTAGAAATCTCCAGAGACTATTGACTTGATGCTTATCAACTGTACATAGTGGATAATGAAAGCAGTTTATAAGGACTCTGGCATCAAAAAGTTTAATACACAAAAAGAGGGTGGTACTTATTAGGGACAAATATCCCATTCTGCTTCAAACACAGGCTCAATTTATAGCTATGTCATGGGCTAAATCAGAAAATTCCTAAAGCACCCTAATGTCTTTGTATGAGTAATGTGTTTTATTTGCTTTCACAGTTATTTCACCACTATTTTAATATTTCTATCTAGCAGAAGGGGTGGAAAAATGGCAAAAATAGAAATATTTTAGAAACCTGAGAAGAGATTAAAAGATGTGTGGGGCAAATGTCTCAGTAATTTTTCATGCTAATCTAGCCCATAAATAGAAGACAAAAGATTTACCTGTGTTCCAGTGTCCCCCCAACACTATGTATTTATGTACATTCCAAAGCTAAATTCCAAAACTACAGTCCACTATGCATATTGTCATTTCCCACAAATTAAATTTAGAAAGTTGCAAAAGAAACTTGCAAAACTTATGTATGTTTGCTATCATGATTCTGTGAAATACTGTAGACATTTCAGTAGTTTTGTTCAATATATCAAAAATGGAGCCCACAAATATAGTTGCAATATGCCAGGTTCAGATGGGGATCCCCTTTCAGTCCATCCTAAATTTTAGATATGAGAGAATTTACAAGGTGTCCTGAAGACTTTCAGTTTTGCTGTAAATCACTGTCAGATGTAAAAGAGTCTGAAAGAGTTTTCCAGTCTGAAAAAGAATTGTTACTTCAGACCATTAAATTAACAACTAAGTTTTTAGAAAAAATATTAACAGAATATCATAATAATCCTCATGACAGGGTATGTTTGGTTGGTTGGTTTTGTATCTAATGCATTTTTTTACAGAGTACATTTACTGGAATTCTTGTGATCAATCAACAGATCATTACAACGTGAGAAGGTTCTGAGGAGCCTGGCAAGGATCACGTTCTCAGCAAACTCAGGGATGAATCTGACATAGGAATGCTTGATTGTTGCAAAGAAACTTGAATTTATCTGAATAAACAGAGGACCACAGCTGTATTAGGTTTGGATTTCAAGGTTTGGATAGTGGAAAGGATACAGGGGTGGCTTCTGTGAGGTGCTGCTAAAAGCTTTCCCCATGTCTGTTAGAGCCCAGGACAGTTGGTTCCAAGATGAACCCACTGCTGCCCAAGGATGAGCCCATCAGTGATGGTGGTTATCAGCTCTGTGATATGTTTAAGAAGGGGAAAAGTCATAGGTGGAGAGAGGAATGAGAATATATAAGTGAAACAACCCTGCAAACACCAAGATCAGGGGGGGCGGTGCTTCAGGTGCTGAAACAGAGATTCCCTGCAATCCTTGGTGAAGATCATGGTGAGGCAGGCTGTCCCTGTGCAGCCCATGGAGGTTAATGGTGGCACAGATATCCACCTGCAGCTCATGGAGGACCCCTCATTGGAGCAGGTGGATGTGCCCAAAGGAGGCTGTGACCCCATCCGGGACCCACAAGGGAGCAGTCTGTCCAGGAAGGGCTCTACTCTCTGCAAGGGAACAATGCTGATACAGCAAAGAATTGCAGCAGGAAGAACAAACACTAGAGAAGCTTGTGGAGGACTGTCTGCCATAGGAGGGAACCCACATGGAAGCAGAGGAAGAGCATGCGTCCTCCACCTGAGGAAGGAGTGACAGTGACAACATGTGATGGATGAACTGGCTGCCAACTCATTCTCTGTCTCCCCTGAACTTCTGAAGAGACGAGGTAGAGAAAATTGGGAGTGAAGTTGAGCCTGGGAAGAAGGGAAGGGTGGGTGGAAGGTGTTTTCAGCTTGATTTTCACAGAATTATCAGAGCTGGAAGAGAGCTCTAGAGATCATCTAGTCCAATCACCCTGATAGAGCAGGGTTGCCTAGAGCACAATACACTATTGAATCCAGGAGGGTTTTGATTGTCTCCAGAGAAGGTGACTCCACAACCTCTCTGGGCAGCCTGTTCCAGTGCTTTGTCACACTCACAGTATAAAAGTTTTTTCTCATGTTTAAATTGAACTTCCTGTGTTCCAGTTTGGATCCACTGCACCCTGTCCTAATGCTGGGCACTAATGAAAACCCTGGCTCCATCCTCCTTACACTCACCTTTTAGATACTTATACATATTTATAAGGTCTTCTCTCTGCCTTCTATTCTCCAGGATAGAGTCACAGACCTCTCAATATTTCCTTGCAAGAGAGATGCTCCAGTCCCCCATTGATTTTGCTGGACTCTCTCCATCAGTTCCTTAAAGGTGCTGTTTTACTTATCATCATCCTACTCTGATATCAGTGGTAATAAATTAAAATAATTTTCCTCAAGTCAAGTCTATTCTGCCTGTGATAATAATTGGTGAGTGATCCTTCCCTGTCCTTATCTCAACCCAAAAGGCTTACATTTTCTTGGCCCTTGTTCAGCTGAGGACCAGAGTGATTGAGTGGCTTCAGTGAGCACCTGGCTTCCAGCCAGCATCAGCACACCACAGCAGCCTTTGTTTTAGATAAGACAGCTGTATCAGCTGGCTGTACCAGTAAAGTGAATCAACTGGTTGTTTAAATAGTCTTCCCCCAGTTAATCAATAGAGATACTGTCTTTCTGAACTAGCCAGACCAGCGGCTAAGGTTGGAAGGAACCTCTGGAGGCCACCTGGTTCTGCTACAGTCTAGCTGATTTTTTAGTATCTGCAAGGTAGGAGATTCCATCACCTTATGCTACACCTGTGACAATGCTCAGTCACTCTTACAGTAGTGTTTTCTGATATTTAGAGGGAGCCTCCTGTATTTCAGTTTGTATTCAATGTCTCTGGTTCTGGCACTGGGCACACTTGGAGAGGGCTTAGATTCATTCTCTTTGCACTCACCTCTCAGGTATTTATATAAATTAATCAGATCCCCCATGACAATCACAAAATTATAGAAATATTTTGGTTGGAAAAGGGCTTTAAGATCATGAAGTCCAACTGTTTACCTGTGAAGTGCACCATTAGACCATGTCCCTAAGCACCACATCTACACAACTTTTCAACATCTCCAGAGATAGTGGCTCAGCCATTTCCATGGGCAGCCTGTTCCAATCCTTGACAACCCTTTCAGTGAAGAATATTTTTCCTGATTTCCAATCTAAGATGCTCCTGGCACAACCTGAGTAAGTTTCCTCTCATTCTGTCACCTGTTACTAAGTAGACAGCGGAAAGACTTTGCCTAATGTATCCCAGGATTCCACTGGCCTTCTTTGCAGCTAGGTGGTGTTCAGCCTGGAAAACAGGAAGCTTTGAGGAGTCCTTAGAGCAGCCTTCCAGTACCTGAAGGGGACCTAGAAGAAAACTGGGGAGGGATATTTTTCACAAGGGCACGTAGCAAGAGACAAGGTTTAATGGCTTTAAACAGAGAGGGTAGATTTAGGTTAGACATTAGGAAGAAATTCTTCATGATGAGTGTAGTAAGACATTGGGACAGGCTGAACAGAGAAGCTATGGAGGCCCCATCACTGGAAGTGTTCAGGGCAGGTTGGATGGAGCTTTGAGCAACCTGGTCTAGGGGTAGGTGTCCCTGCCCATGGCGGTGGAGTTGGATCTATAGGATCATTAAGACCCCTTCCAGCCCAAACCATTCTATGTTGCTGGCTCATCTCTAACCTGATGTTCAAAAGAACACCCAGGTTCTTTAAACTAAGTTGTTTCCCAGCTGCACAGTTTCCTGCAGATATTTAATTTCTATTGTTGTTCATTCCCAGGTGCATTGTTTTGCACTCATTGTTGAAATTCAAGAGGTGCCTCTCAACCCATTTCTTCCACCAGTTGAATTCCCTCTGGCTGACAAGATAACCTTCTAGGTGTATTAGCCACTCCTCCTGGTTTTGTCTTATCTGCAGACTTCCTGAGAACACAGAGAACACACTCTACCCCATTATACAAATCATTAATGAAGGTGTTAAATAGGACTGAACTCAGTATAAAACCCTGATAATACACCAATGATCACTGCTCTCCAACCAGGAGTTTTTGATGCCACTTTGGGCCTGGTCATTCATCTGTTTTTCAATCTGTGTGTGCAAAAAAAATATATATCATGTATCAAAGAAACTATTTGCAGAAATATTCCTTTTTCTCCTGAGGTCTTTAGATTAGAAAAAACCAAAAGATACTAGGATCAGCAGCACCGTTGAGAATAAAAAGCCAAAAAAATATATGATTGCCTAGAAGCCATTGTGTATAGAATAATTAGGAAATGAAATGAGAAGATGTGGGAATGGAAATTTTCTGCTGATGCAGAATTTACATGTGTCTAGTACAGTATGCAGAGACTGATAGGAAGATATATTTCAGATACTTCTTCTGTAGATAGAAGCATGTATCATAAGTAGGGAATGAAAAGAACAGCAAAGAAAAAAAAAATGTCTTCTAAGGATGCTTTCAAAACAAGGCAACTCTTTTTTTGCCAGGCCTGGGTACATCTTCATCTTCTGCAACCTTATTTCAACTGAAATAATTTTGTAAAGATTGTTTCAATACAAATCATTATCAATACTTTTAGTTGTCCAAATATTCATGCTAGACACTTTATTCAAGGCTTTTAAAGACAAGAGCATGATTGCTTTTCTGGATTGCACAGTGAGCAACAGATGTCAAAAATGGTTAATGCTACATGCTTGTGGTGAGGATGTGCCACATGTTGCAAACAATGAAAATGTACAGCACACATAATCCACAAAACTCTTGATGTATCAGATGTGACTGTGAAACAGAAATTAAGCTAGAAAACAAGTGACAAGAATATATGCAAACACTGCAAGAAAACAAACAAACAAAACTCGAATCTTTAAGAAAAAGAGAAATATGAGACTCAAAACTCCTAGGTCTCATTTATCTGACATAATCTTTTCTAACTTTTTGAGACATGGCAGAAATAGACAGGTAGACAGATCTATCCATACTATCAACCAGCCCTAGATATCACAACCTGAGGCAAGAGCTGCGCCCTATGCTAGGTGCAGCTGGAATTCCAGAAATCAGCTACAGTTATTTTGGAAGCCTTATTGAATGCACCTGGGTCAAGATCAGAGGGGTCATCTCCAAGTGAAATTTTAGAGTAAGCATATGGTACTGACCCCCAAACCAAGATGGTAAGGCCAATGAAGCAATATTGGGGTCATGTGGGCAAGCTTTGGGTCAACAGAACCTGGTTCTTGTGAGTAATTTCAACTACCCACACATTTGTTGTAAGAACAATACAGCAGTTCACATGGTTTCCATCAAGTTGCTGGACTGCACAGAGTACTTCCTCCTCACACAAATGTTAGATATGCCAACAAGGAATGAGGCACTGAGGGACTTGTTACTCTCTAAATCTGCTTTGTTATATCTTGGTCAGTGATAGCCTTGGCTGCAGTTATCACAGTGTTGTGTACAATTGCATTCTGCTGAGCACAGTGAAGATTAATATAAAAACAAAGGTTTTTGATCATAGAAAAAAACACTTCATCTTGCTGACGGAAGGGATCCCTCAGTTGGAAGGAATTGCATGGGAAGCTTCCATGGAAGACAAAGGAACTAGAGAGTGCTGGGGATTTTTCAAGAACTTTCTACTGGAAGCACAAAACCAGCTCTTCCCCTTCTAAGGGAAGGGAAGTACCACTTGGCATTAACTATGAACTTATAAGTATGAGCAAAACCAAAGAATCCCAGATCTGGAAAAGCATACAAAAACCACATGAGAGCTACAAGAGCATTATCAGATCATTCTGAGATGCAATTAGAAAAGCAAAAGCTCAGCTTGAACTTGTCATAGTTTGAGTATCAGGAACTGAGGCAGGAGGGCTTTCAGACTCTGAGAGGGGCAGAACACAGAGGGGTCTCTTCCCTCCCATTCCCTGCCCATACTCTATAAGGGTCAGGCAGAACCCAGCCCCTCCTCCTCTCTTTCCCCTACTCCTTCGCCGCTGTTCCGTGCACTCCTTTACCCCCAGCTCCCCACCTGCTCCTCAGAATCCGCATCCATCAGGTGCTGGAAAGAGCTCTGGAGCCCTCTCCTGAGTCAGACCTGCTGCAAGGGGCCCTCAGGCACCTATCCCTGCCAGCAGTGAGATCAGGTTGTGCATATATTTGTATTTTTGTTCATTATCCCATATGTTACTGCCTTTCCCCTGTCCTAGTATATCTGTTTCTGTTTTAATTTCCAAGTTTAATTTCCAAGACTTTAAGTCTCGTCATTATTCCCCATTTATATTCCCTTGGGAGGGTGGTGCTGAGGGTCTGTGTGTGTGTGTGTGTGTAATAGACAATATTTCTGTCCTCTGCTTTTCGGTCTGCTCAAACTGCTAAATTGCCACGGAACTGAACTTGGCCAGATGTGAAGGCTTCTTTAACATCAGGAAAGGCTAAGACAACTGGATATACTTATCCTTCAGAAGAGAAGGGTTAGGCAAGACCTCATCACCATGTTCCAGTATTTAAAGGTTAGCAGTAAAGAGGATGGAGTCTCCCTTTTTTCAAGGAGCTACATGGAAAAGATGGAAAAGATAATGGGTACAAGTTCATCCTGGGAAGATTATGATTAGACAAAAGAGGAGTATTTTTCACAATGACAACAATCAGACACAGGAGTAATGTCCCCAGAGAAGCAGTGAATTCTCCAACACTGTACACTTTAAGATTCAGGTGGACAGGGTGTTCACTATCTTGCCTAGACCAAATTGTGTGTTTTACAAGAAAATTTGGATCAGATGATTGTTGAGGTCATTGAGCACACAGAGTGCCAGATATCCTCAGTAACTACTTTAGAAAACATAGAAGGATGTTTCTGGCTAATTCTCCATGCATTCTTAGGTTTTTATTGTGTTTTCTTGTTTGTTTTTTTTTTTAATTACACACACACACACACAGACAGACCATCCCACTAAAGCCATTCCTGAGACATATCATATAACCAAAAATAGTAGAAGGATTGGACCAGATGATCATTGAGGTCCCTTCCATCCTGATATTCTATGATTCTATTATTCTTCCCATTTTGAAAAAAATTCCTAAAGGCATTTGTGAATTTTTATTTTTCCATAACAGAAAGCAGTCTATGAATAATTAGTGGCAAAAAACCTACCAGAAGGGGTATACGTAAGTCAGAAGACAGCTGACTTAGATGCAGCAAAAAAATTTAAAAACTGAAGAGTTTGTGAATACTAAAGAATGAAAAGGAACAAGTGCAAATGCAAAGAAAAAATGTAAAATCAAAGGCTTTCTCCTTTTTTATGTAAGATACTAGAAGGGCAGTAAATATAATGTTTTCTAGCATGAAGATAAAAGATTAACCTTATTACATAATAATTAAGGATAATCAGCAGTGTTTGTACAGTACAGATAGGAATGAGCACTGGACTGAATGGAGGTCACCGTTCTTGTGACCAAGCCATAAGTTGATAGATTCTTATTGCAAAAAAAATGCCATGCATGCTGGATACTTACAGAGTCTGAACTCAGGATGGGTAAAATAGTACAGGTAAAATGAGAATGAATCAGCTTCTTAAACTGAAACAGTGCAAAGTGAGCTAAAAATTCACTTTAATTGTGTTGAAGCTGATAGGAATACTGAATGATATTATCTCATCTGTATGTTCAGCCATCTTTTCTGCATGCCATTACTTAGTGTAACTTCAGCTGGCCATAATAGGACTTCATTTTCTAAAACTTCCATTTTTTCTCCCTTTCAGTCAGTTGAGCACCTGCCGAAATTAAAGCTGAGTTAATGGACAGTTCACAGCTTACTCATGTCTTCTAATGAATAAGGGAATGATTCACCTCATCTAATTTTAGACACCTACAGAGCATTTATTCATCTATTTTAGGCAGGTACTTTGCAAGGAGATAAAACCTTCTTTTGACATGTTCTTTTCCCCAATTAAAATATAAAAGTTTATTCCCAGTCAAACTATGAAAGAACATAACTCATTTAAGCATAGGTATTTACATTATAGACTTCACATCTGGCCATGTGAATCCCAGCCAGGTGTCTGATCCTGTTTTAGTTCATGGGATCATGGAGTCTGCCAAGCTACAAGCAAGAATTTGGCCCAAGTGACTTATTGCACAGAATCTAAAAAATCCCAAAATCTGTATTTTTTTGAAAAGTATGTTGGCTTAGACTTTCTATTTTGCTGTACCTATTATGCCTGAAGAATGTAGTTTCTTTTCTGAATTCCGGTAAGAAGAGAGTTAGTAAAGTATACTATTGAGCTTGATATGAGAAAAATTTTATGGAATATCAGCCTATGGAATGGACACCTAAGTGATTTTTTTTTTAAAAAAAAAAAAGAGTAATGGAGATATATTGAATAGCCAATATAAAAATACATAAGTAACATCTGAAAAAAAAGTAAATTCTAGTTTGTTTAAACAAAAGCTATCTTGTTATACTACATAAATGTCTTCTGCTTGTCTGTGCTTCAGGACTGACAGCTCATTAATATGAATTTACAATATTCTGGACTCACTGAGTATGAGAAAATTAATTGCTGAAACCACAGAGTCAGATTTGAAGACACATGAAGAGCTAATAATAAAAATGTGGAAAGTTTGGAAGTCCAGGGTTTCAAAGGCAGTGGGGAAGGGTCTTAAGGCCACTTAAAGAATCACCAACAACAGTGTCAGGAAAAGGTGATTTTTAATATAGATTTATGAAAAAGTGACTAAACAGAACTTGATGGTGAGGTTCACTCTATTATGAGGAAAGGACATGGTAGTGATTTATATGGGGATCAAGGGAAAGTATTAATACAGCGATACAGGAAACTGTCAGAGATGTGCTGGGATGATTTGGATAGGAATTAGGGAAGAGAACAAGGAAGGCTCTCCCTTTGAGTCATGATGTTCAGAGTGGATCCTCTTGCTTTCTAAACTCCCTCTCAGAGATTAGTCTAGGTGCAGCTGAACCCACTCCTAGTCCTATACTTGGTCAATGGTTTACCCCTAAGGGGTTTAAATGTAGGGATTTCAGTGTAGTACTTAATACATGATTATGGGTTTGGTGTGATATTCAGGCCCACTGCTCCAGTAGGAATGATCAGAAAATGACAGATTGTATCATCCTGCTGCATTTGCTATTGAAACAAGAACTGTATCAGGCCCACTGCTGCTGTTTTGTAATGTAAAGCGAGAACAATGCTGGCTAATGTTGTTGTTGCAGTGTGGTTCAGTGAACAGGGAGGTCTGCACCAGCGCACAGAGCTACTGAGGAGAAACTTAGGGAACACAAGTGGAATTGGATCAGGATAGGACCACTGGATTCCGATTTATGGAGGTAACATGAGAAATGAGTGGGCCTGTATCCAGTATTAAAGGGAGCACACAAGTGGAAGCACTGTTATGAAGGTATGAATATTGTGCTGTGATACCAGCTAAGATATATTTTATGGCAATTCAAGAAGGCAGATGGAAAGTAGTATTAGAGCAGCTGTAAGAAGTAGACTCTTTTCTTTTTTCCCAGACTGATAACAGGATTATTTTCTCTAATGAGGATTTAACACATTTCCCAGGACTTGTAAAACTGCAATTGCAATTGTCACAAGAGTTGGAGAAGGCTCATTTTCACTTGGCAGACTATTCTCCAGTGAAGAAATGTCACTGTTTCCACTCTAGTTAAGTAAAGCTTTACTCGTCACATTTTCACGCATTCTTATTTCTACTTTTAAACTTATATAGAGAAGAAATTCTTCGCATTTTCATAGTGTTTTTCATCAAACATTCACATATTTTCTTAAAATTATTTATTGCTTAAATTTACAGTTACTTAGCTTAGACATGAAGGTCAACAATCCAGATTTTTCAGTGTTTGAAATGACTTAGAGGAATGACTTAAAAATAAACAATAGAAAGGAAGGATTAGGGCTGAGACAAACTGCAATTCAAGATTGCTTCCCCATACCATGACACCTCAAAACACATGAAAAAACTTCACAGCATGCTAAAACAAAAAAGCAGAAGAAGAAAATTCTTGTCTAGGTCTTGTATTTTAAATGATTTGTCATAAAAATATTGTAAACTATACAAGAGAAAGAATTAACCTCTTAAGATTCAATTCATTATGTTAAGGCAAAACCAAACTAGTCTATAACCTGAAGAACCATATTAGTGTCACTGGCTTTGATGCAGCCCCAGACAGCCTCATTGCCCTCCGAAAATCAGACAACTTCAGACAACTTCTCAATATCACTTTAAATTTGTCCTGGTTTGGGCCAGGATAAAGGTGATTTTCTGTCTTGTACTTTTGCTTTTAGCTAAGTCTCTTGTAAGTAGTTGCACTTGCTGAAATTAACAGCAAGTTTCTCAGACAGTGTGTGCTTCTAGGACTGATAACACTTGATGTTTATAGTTACTGCTAGAGACTAGTATGCAGAGCCAAGGACACTGCTCAGCTCTGAGGAAAACATTTTACCATCCAGGAGGAGTAAAGAGGTCCCACCTGAGCCCTCCTTTGGGGAGGAACCGACAAGATAGATGCCAGAATTGACCAAACAGAGTATTCCATCCCATATACGTCACACTCAGTATAAATTTGAGGCATCACGAGGGCTGAGCCAGATCTTTCCGGATTTCCAGATTTCCAGACTTCTGGATTTCCTGATTTCCCTTCTTCCCTTCCTTCACCCGGCATCCTGGAAGGATCCCGTCCATTCGTCTGCCTGTGGTCCTGATCTGTGCCAGCCCATATCTGTGTGTTCCTGCCTCTGGTTCCCGACTGCTGCCGACTCCAGGAGTCCAGCCTGGACTTTCCCAGGGCTGCCCTGCAGCCTCGGTGGTGACGTGAGAGTTATTGGGGGAAAGGAGGGAGGAACGTGGTTTCCATTTTCCTGTATATTTGTATATATTTAGTAATTTTTCCTATTATTACTGTTCATAAAAGTTGTGTAGTTTAGTTTCCAACCCATAAGCCTCTCTCCCTTATTCTCTCTCCTTTCTTTATCAAGGAGGAGAGAGAGATTAATAGAGAGCGTCTGTTATTCGGTTTAATTGCCGGGCCAGTGTTAAACCGTGACAAAATTTTATAGTATTAGATGAATGCTGCTCATAAGGCACTGTTGATAAAAAGATTGTTACAGTCAGGACTGAGAGAAGACATAGAAAAGTAGTAGTCCATGTCTGTGCATTATAGGGGTCTTATTTTAATAGAGGTGTTGTGGCAAGCCTAGGTTGTTAATTTATGCATCAGTATCCCAAGACATATTACAACTCACTAAGCCAAAAAAGGTTGGAATTATTACACAGTATCTTACTTATTACTTGTTTTAAAAAATGCATACTTTTCTTCACACTTGTTTTTCTCTGTCTTGTTTGGTTTTTGTCTTTTCTGTTCATCAGTCTATCAGATGGAAAACCTTGGTTTGAGTGATATTGGAAAAGCCACCTAGGACAGCTTTTACTCAAAACATTGTCACAGAACAAGTTCAGCTCTCATCAGAAACATGGGCTGAATCCAGTTTTTGAGAGGTAACAGTACATTCTGAGAGGAAGAAAGCTGGAGATTTGGTTAGCAGAATCAAGATATCAGGTCTGAAAAAAAGAATAGGGCTTGAAGACAGGCAAGGATAAAGGAAGCTTCAGTGGTCATTGAGTGATCTGGAAAAGTCAGTGACAGTTTCAAAGGCTAGAAGGGTAAGGGGCAATTGTGAAGGAATTACTGGGAGGAGTAAGGAAAAACTTGGGAGAAGGCTTTTGGAAGCTGGTGGTGTTGGAAAAAGCTATGGATTTTCTGCCTGATACAAAAGGTGTTAGCACTTCGATTTTGTTTCTTAATTTTTCAATGCTAAGTATTTTTAGAATAGTTAATTAAGTTATTTAGGCCATGATCCAGCAACATGCTTAGGGTGATGAATTAGATTGGCTCTTCTAGACATATGAAAAACCTCAAGCATAGAATCATAGAAGTATAGAAACATAGAATGGTGTGGGTTCCAAAGAACCTTAAAGAATGCTGAGTTTCAACAGCCCCACCACGGGGACACTTTCCATTAGACCAAGTTGCTCAAACTCCCATACAGCCTGGTCTTGAATCTTTCCAGGTATGAGGCATCTACAACTTCCCTGGGCAACCTGTGCCAGTGTCTCATCACCCTCCCACTAAAGAATTTCTTCCGAATCTCAATCTACTCCCTTTCAATTTGAAACTCCTTCCCCTCATCCCATCACTACATGTCATTGAAAAAAGTGTCTCCCTCGCTTTCCTGTGAGCTCCCTTTCAGGTACTGAAAAGCAGATACATATTCTTCCTGAAGCCTTCTATTCTCCAGGCTGAGCAACCCTAACTCTCAGCCTCTCTTCATAGGAGAGATGCTTCAGCTGTCTGTTCATCATTGTGGCCCTCAACTCATTCCGAGAGCTTCATGTCCTTCTTGTGCTTGGGGCTTCAGAAACATAGGTCTACAGCTGGGATCTCACAATATCAGAGTAAAAGGAGAGAATCACCACCCTTGACCTGGTGGTTATGCTTCTTTGAATGCAGCCCAGGATACAGATGGCTTTCTGAGCTGCAGGTGTACATTGCCAGCTCATGTTGAGCTTCTCATCTACCAACAGTGCCAAATCCTTCTTCTCAGGGCTGCTCTAAATCCAGTCTTATCCCAGCTTATATTTGTGCTTGGATTTGTCTCAATCCCAGTGCAGGGCAGTGACACCAGCCATAGAACTGTGTATTAATAGACTGTGTGGATGTTGCTTCCAATGCCACCCAATGCCACAGTGTCACAATGTCACCCACGATTGAAAGGAAAAAACAACCTGTGCCCCAGCTTGCCTCACCAACAGTCTCAGGGCCTTGAGGTTTCTTTCGGTTGCTCTTGAGGTATGCATTATGGCTTCATTACTGCCCATGTGGGTAAAAATCTGAGGGTCATACATGTCCTTAACTAGGGCCCCAGGGAGGCAGCAGCCTTCCATGAGAGGGCCTGTCCCCCTCAGAAGGGAATTACCTACAAGGTTATGGGAATTCTCACAAGGTCATGGTTTTTTATACTCACATGCAGTGATAGATCATATTTTAGATGCTGTCAACAGGACTATTAATGTATATTTTTATCCTAAAAAGAAACCTGCTTTCTCTAGCTAGAGCTCCAGGCCAATTTAATTATGTCTATTAGGAAGCATGATTTAGTCTGACTGAGGAACCTATATCTAAATATCTGTCACACTTTGCAGTAGGTGAAAGGAATTTGCATTCAACTCTTTCTTTTGTGCTCAGTATTAAGGCACATTCTTAATTCTTCTGTTTTCTAGGAGTGTTAACACAGAGAGGCCATACCTCAACTTATTGGCCTTGTCCTGCAAGATGTGGAATGGTGCCCTACATATTTTTAGGTCACAGTATTTAAGGGGAAGAATGCTCCACATTGCACAGTATCTGTTTGGTACTGTAAAACTCCTGGCCTGTATAATCATGTTATTATTATCACTGTCACATTTTAACAGTTTCTAAAATGTTCATTATTTTACCATACATCTATATGCAGCCAGTCATCTGATTCAGCTCCTTACTTGGTATTAAATCAGCAACTGAAAAAGCACTCTGGTGTCTCTGCTTCCAAAGGTGTTGCTTTAACACAGCATTCATCAAAGTAGGCTCAGCAAAGGTAGGAATAATTACAACCAGCATCTGCATTCAATTCAGTGTGGTACATAAACATACAAATATGTCACAAATGAAAATGGGAGAGAGAGCATTCAGACCTTGAAGAAAGATGGATAAATAGGTCATAGTTTACATATACTCCTCTGAGCGAGTATATGTAAGTTTCAGCTAGAAATAAAAGGATGCACAGATGCAGGAGACAACTGTTCCATGGAAATAATTTGCCATCTCAGAAAAAAAAAATCCATAAATAAAATATTTGCTTGCCTTTATTGGAAAAATGCTAGATTTGAATTCAAAATTACTAGGAAAGAAAGTAATGAATGTGCTGAATATTAACAACAATTCTGCAGGGGTTTTGCTTGTTTTTCTGGTGTTGTGTTGTTTTGCTAGCCGTGGTTAAAAGTATAGAAAATATCAAAGTCCAAAAATTTATATCTCTTATATATAAAGAAAAATGTTCTATAGTTCTAGCATTATTTAAACAGTTTTCAAAACTGTCAATATATCTATGATTATGCCATTAAAAAAACAAGCAAACACACAAAAAAACCCACTGCAAGAGCATATTGGTAACATATAAAGTAATTAACTGAACTCTATTACAGTGAAAGTCTTGAGGCCTATTTTAAGTGAAGGAAACATTTAGAACAAATCACTTTGAGTAGGCTCTTTATTTTCGGGTCTTAAGAAAATGGTTGTCTCCTAATATTATTTGAAATCTTGGAATTCAATATTCAATTGGCTGAGATTTCCAACAGTGAAATTTGTTTGGAAAATGGAAGGGTTAGGTAAGGCTTTAAATAAAAGTTCTTAAAGAGTCAGGAAGTATTTTATACCAGCCTTTAGGAGGAGTTTCAAAGCTTGAAACTCAGAGTATGCTGCTTTTTTTTTTTCTTTTTTAATTAAGGAGGTTCCTACCCTATACCAACTTTCCATCCAATGGCAGCTTTTCTAAAAAATGAAATTTTGAAGTATTTCCTATGCATAATTAAAACACTCTTTTCTGACACATATCAGAAGGCAAAGAAATGAGACTGAATTTGAACCTGTTCATTCAACTTTTCTCTCCCATATCCTGAATAGTAAAAAAGTGTTAATTTTTTAAAAAGCAGAAAGAAATATTCCAAGTATGCTGAACTATAGGTTAAAAAACCCACACTGCTTCATGGTTCATCTCATATTACTTGCAATTTAGTAGTTAAACTTAAAAATTAGAACAGCGCAAAAGGTTTATATATATGCTGCAAGAATAAGTACATATTTGCATATACAAGGAGAGAGAGCAAGCAAACTGTTAAGATTTATACTCATATTTTATTCAGAGATCTGTAAAGTAAGCCCATAAAGTCAAAGATGCTGTTTAAATTCTGTAAAGTTAAAGAATGCTCATAGGTATTTTCAAGATCATGAGAAACTCTTACGTGTATGTACAAGTCTCCGAAAAAAAAATGAGGTTTCAATCATCCCAGTTCTATGAATCTTCAGACATTATGACACTATGTACATTGAAAGGGTCCTCCAGAGGTCACGTTGTCCAACCACCTGCTCAAAGCAGGTCTGCTTGATGCAGGTTGCTCAAAGCCTCCCCCTGAGTAACCCTAAATGTGGAGATTCTTATGAAACATTTGGCAGTGATAGAATCATAGAATGACAAATTCTAGGTAGACTACACTCAGAACAAAAATACTTTTTCCATATAGCAAGTTGGAATTTCCAGGTTTGCAGCTTGAGCCCATTACCTCTTTCTTTCACCACTCAGATGAATGTAGCTCTATTTTCTCCACATCCTCTCATCAGGTACTTAAAGATAGGAGTAACCTTCTTCCTCTCCTGACCATCTTGATAACCCTGTGTAATGGACTTGTGGGTCACCGTCTTGATCAGAAAAGTACAGTTTGTTTACTATGATGTTAGGGAGGCCAGACTGGTGAGATATGAACTGATATGAGTATGATAAAGCAGGTGTGAAATTGGTTAGATGTTCATGTCCTGAATGGGACAAGATATCAAACAAGATGCATATGTGTAAAACAGAATTTATTGCAAATAGCAAAGGGTTATTTAGCTCTTAAAAGCTAAACTGAAAAGGTATGAATTGTAATATATAGGTGTTAGGATATCAGGGTAGCAGAAAAAAGTATTTGGATAATAAACAAGGTAACTATAAAATATGCAAATAAATGTCTGGATAACTGTTATACAGGAATAATTGAGTGCTAACAAAATACTTATCTGTAGGTCTTATATTTGTTCTAGAACAATTATTAAAGCAATACGTATAGGAAATATAATAACACAATTGACACAGTTGAACAAGACCTCTTGAGATCACCACATCCAACCCTCAACATCCCCCTCCATTAAAAAAAAGAAAAAACATTTTTATCAATATTTGCATCACTGTGCCCACTAGAGCATGTCCTGAAGTTTCACCTACACAGTTTTTAAAAACTTCCAGGGATGCTGACTCCACTATCTCCCAAGGCAGCCCATTCCAAAGCCTAACTACTCTCTCAATAAAGAAATTCTTTCTAATATCTAGTCTAAACCTCCCCTTGTGAAACTTCAGGACATTTCATCTAGCCCTATCATTATTCACTTGAGAGAAGATGCCAGTACCCACCTCCCTACAATCTCCTTTCAGGTAGCTGGAGAAAGCAATGATGTCAGAGCCATGGGAACCATCCCACAACACTTCCAAGACCAAACACAATCATAGCCCTGAAATTGCACACAATTCTCTTAATTCTCTCTCTCTGATTATTCCTGAGACTGTGTGTGTTATTATAGAGGCACAGAGAAGCATCCCAGAATGTTGAATTCCTGGAGAGGGTTTTGGGGGATTTCCCTCTCATGGTGCATTTTAGGTACTTATTGCTGTTGTGACTGTGCTGGAGGTCACCCTGCTTGAGCTCCTTTTGAGTGTTTAATTATTCTTTTCCTGTCATATGAACCCATGCCTTTTACTCAGTGACCCTATCCATATGTTCCTTTAATGGCTGCTGGTTATTACCTCCCTCATCACTCTTACTTTAAGTAGTTATTGCACAACTTCAGAAAGAAGATTCCATACATAATGCAGGATGCCACTTGAGGCAGAATATTTGCAATTACCAACAGTTTCCTACTAACAGACAGGCTGAGGGTCAGCACAGCTCGTTCAGTTTCAGCCACTGGTTTATTATTTCACTCATCTTCAAACTACTGATGAAATATAAATGTCTATCCTCTTTCTAACCTACACTTTTAGGGACAGCTTGAAAAAAAGAAAAAAACAAACCAAAACAATCTCCAGCCTTATTTGGCCCCCCCTTGGCTGCCAATTTGTAATATTTCCTAGTATTTCCTATTTACAGACCTTGAAAAGTCTGTAAATTCCAGACATACATAGAACCTTGCAGAACTCATCTGTTTTCCTGTCATCTTTTAAAATATAACAGAACAATAGTTTACAGCAGTCAGCTGGGATGTGCAGAGGTTGGAGCTGTTCCATTTTCAGTAACCTCTGTAGGTCCCCAAACTCCTCTGATGAATTACTGAATTAATGACCAAAAGTTTCCCTGACTAAATAAATCCAAAGTGTATTCACCTCTACCTAAGTAAAATATCACTCACCAGAAAAAAACAAACAAACAAACAAACAAAGAAACCCAACCCAACCCAAAATGTTAAAAAGATCAACAGAGTCACACTTTGCAGGAGAAAAAATTCTTGATAAGCAAATTAGTGTGGCTGTCTTTACATTCTCTATTTATGACCTTTGCTCTTTTGCACACATATTGAAAAAACTGCCAGCTGGATTGCTTATAATGTTCCTATATAGCTTTGTACACAGCTACAGATCACATCTTGTGGCAGTCCTTCTTTCAGTGCCTTCACACTTTCAAGTAAGTTGAGCAGCATTTCAGCCAGCCTCAATCTTAACTTTTCAGCCAAAGCCTACCACTGCTTGTCCTCTGCTCCAAGACAAATGATATGGTAAACACATGGAAATCAAAAAAACATGCAGCAGCAGAGCACTGATCACCCAAACTATAACAGTTTCACCTTTCATTTAACACCCATAAAACCTGAGGACATCCTGCAAGGGTTGAGCATTTGGACATTCAGCAAGTTGTTTTCCAAAAATTCACCTGCAGTTTTGAAATGGTGCTGAAGGCCATTGCCAGGGATATATAAACACTGAATCTGAGGACAACTGCAGTAGCAAAGATAGATTCCCTGTAAATCTGCCAGGCTGCAGGATATAAGTATCTTGCAATCAGTGTGACAATGGTTTCCACTTCAATCTGACATCCCACCTGGGAGTGAAGTACTATTAGTCATTAAAGAAAAAGAAAATAAGTTTTGTGTACTAATTGCTCTGTCGAACCCACAGATGTGGATCTCAGGCATGGATCTCAGACATAACTAGATACAATTGCTATGCAAAGATTAACAGTTGATTGCCTAACTTGGAAAAATAGAGAAGAAAATGTCAATAACTTTATTAGGGAATACATTTATATCTAAAACACCTGAGTACCCAGATTTCTCCTTGAATTCTTCCCATTCTACAATGGATCATAGATATTCCTGTTACAATTAGTGGACCTCTTACAAATATTCTAGATTTTAATTTATGTAATTGTTGAAACCTGTCTTGTAGTATTGATGCATTCATTACAGGATTGTTACTTAATTAAGGAAGTTGGAAACTTTGTCTATCCAATACTCTTAAATCCAATACATTTCTGTTATTTAGATAGAATAGCTTTAAATCTATAGCATGTGGAAAATGTTCTTTAAAAACCAGTGCGCTTTGAAGTCCTTTGCCAGTACATGAGTGTGTTCTTCACAATAGCTTTCAAAAGAATAGGTTTTTGTGGGGTTTGGGGGTTTTTTGTTTATTTATTATGAACACAAGTAATCTTATCTTAAAAATAGATATTGCATGCACTTTGAGACATTCATATTACAATAGCTAAAGGAACAAGACCTGGTAGAAAGAGAAATTAAAAATAGCTTATGATATATGTGTGCTGCTTCACTGATGGTCACCTTTTGTACGAATATAATGTCCATACAATTAAATCAAACCCACATTAGTCTAATATCTATACAAATAGCTATAAAAGACAGTTACTGGAAAAGGCTATTCCCTTTAATACAATGCTTTATTTCAGACTTGTTAAAGGCATTGTAAGAAGCACTGCTTAGATAATTTTCATTTATAAGTAATTTATTTATGCAACCTGTTAGAAATTAAACTTTTCCACAGAGCCCATAAAAGTTGAATTAGTTACAGATAGCACTACACTAATGACTGCAATTTAATATAGTTCCTTGATTGGACACTACTACAGGAATGGACATTTTGAAAAACACCAAATTTGAATTAAGTTGGCAAAATTTCAAATCCATCATCTCACTATTTGTACTGAGTTATCTGTACACCCAAGTAAGCCTAAAAGTCAAAGAATTTTCATGCTTAAAAGTACCTTTAAATAAATATACTTTAGCACTGTTTTTACTATAGAGACTATTTTATTCCTCTGGAAATTTATGTTTTTAACATTGATGTGATAAAAATGTGATTAAATTTCACTCTATCTCATGAATTTTATTTCAAAGTAAGGATACAATTGTGGTCAAACCTGTTATTTTGTCTAAGAGTATTCCTAAATAAGGTGTAAAAAATTTCTCCATTTTTGATAGAGTGTGGTGAATTATTGACTTCCAAAGACATGTACAAACTGAAAAAAAAATTGGTAGGGCAATTTTTCAGACTTTTTTGTTCTCTGCTATTAATGCAATTAATTTCTGGTAGTATAGATGTGGAAATGAGAAATCACTGAGTACATAAAAGGTCTTGGTGAGAAATTCTGGGCATAAAATGATTTGCTAAAACTTACTGAAGTTTTAAATCAGCAATAAGAAAAAAATAAATTACAGAACACTCAAGATTAGGGAAATAGATATTTCATAGAATCATAGCATGGTTTGTGTTGGAAGGGAACTTAAAGATGAGCTAGTTCCAACCCCCTTGCTAGAAGCAGGGACACCTCCAAATAGACTATTTTTTTCAGAGCCCCATCCAACCTGGCCATGGACACTCCCTCTGTTTTTCATTACATTTTAAAACAACTTTCAGCTTGAGCTGCACAGTTCCATCATCTCTTCTGCTCTGATGTAAAAATTACAATCTGTACAAATGTAACATACATTACAAATGTTACACATTTGTATACATTTTATCTCTTTGAGAAGAGCAGAGCATACTTTATGATTTACACAATTATTTCAGATGTATTTTACTACAGAATATTACTTTGCTGCATTCAAAACAGTCGCAATGGAAGAATTTATACAACTTCCCTGCACATTTAGGACACTCATAGTATAAATAAATAGTTACATAGAAGTATAAAAGTTATTTGTATACCTTTTATTTTAAGACACATTACAGTTACACAGAAGAAGCTCATGAAAAAAATAGTTTTTCATGTTGTAGAGTTTGCTGAGGAATGATTTTAGGAGTCCAAATACAGTACACGTGCATCTTTGCATATAGGTAGTGTTTCAAATGTCCAGGGCCTAGTCCAGTGCACTCTGAAACCCATAGAAGCAATGGATTTTAGTGATGAACTCAAACTCAGACAAGAGGTCAAGTAAGTCTTTGGTCAAGTAATCTTATCCTCTAAATAAATTTAGCCCAGTAAAATACTAGAACTCATTAGGAATCTGAAGAGCCACTTCTGCTTCCTTGAAAACGACAAGATGAGTAACCATCACCATCAGCATTTTTCAAAACAGCTATTCCAGAGTGCCAATTGGGTTTTTAAATTTTTCCTTTCCAGAAACCATTGGTGCTTTAAGGCTAGAAAGGTTTAAAAAATATTATGTATATTTTACTAATAACAGATTTTATATTGAAATTATATGTACTAAATTTTTCATCTTTGAAGCACTTTTTCAGATACAAGCTATTATGTCGAGATTTGTAAATAGCAAATTCAGCTTAACTTTAGAACAGGAATGTAAGGAGGAGAACTGATTCACCCAAGTAAAAATAAGAGTCTGTGAAAGAAATGGTCTAACTGCATGTAAATTCAGACTAGGCTGTCACAGTGGTGTTTAATAGATTTAAAACATCTTAGTTTCTCTTGAAATTATCAGTTAACCATTCAGGAAAACTTTTCAGCACCTGAGTCTACATTAGCAGCAGAAATGTGCTTTCTGTATGTTCAGTTTTGAAAATTTAATAACTGGACATTTTGTCTTTTCCCAGTGAACTTTGGGGACTCACCACATCTCAGAAAATACTGTTAAAAGTGCTGAAAATCTGTACTTCAAAAGGTAAAAAGAAAAAAATCACAATACGCTTCACATTTTTCCCAAGAGTGGATTTAAAAAGGATCTCCAGGAAAGGATTTTAGGATCTGTGAAAAATGATGGTCATGGTTTGAGTGCCTGTGACAGCTGGGGACTCTTTTCTTTCACAAAATATGGGTTTTTTTGTATGATAAAATTGAAAAAGTATGTGGGGAAGGGTGTGGGAAAGAGAAAGATGAGCAGAAAGGACTTCAGAAGTTCTGGCAGCATACAAACCATATTAAAAGTGTATTAACCGGGTAGCACCCAGGTCCTTATGCCAATCCTGAAAAAGGAAAGATAAAACTTCTCTTTTCTACTGAAATGCTGGGATAAAACAAGATATAACAAAACAAATAAAACTTATTCCTCTGAAAAAGACGCCACTAAGGAATTACACCTTCTTCACTGTCCAGGAAAGTGTATGGCACATAGAAGTGGCAATTGCTTAATACAGTTTTCATTAAATTCAGTGCAGGGGAAGTCCTAATATGTAACATACGCACCTGTCCTCTAGCAATCAAAGTTTAACAACTTCCTGCATTTGTTGTGACACTATAAATATCTATGTCTGGACTTTTGACTATGAGAAATGCAAGGAAACATAATTCCTCCCAGCCCATAATGAAAGAAGACTTCTAACCTTGCATTTGCAGTAGGTCTGAAACATACACAGAAAGTTAACCCAGTAATCTGAAGTTTTCTTACCACACTACTGTGGGAATCCCATTGTGAAGCCAAACATTTAAACAAGACTTCTGAAAAATGTATCATCTTCTTTGTGTTCCAAAAGTTCATTTTTTTGTCTCAGAAGCAGAACTGACAAACTGACCCACACCCACACCCTGGAAGAGTAACAAAAAGTGAAACAGAGATATCAGAAAGAAAAATATGAAACATACATATAAAATCATCAAGAGTAGGCATACTTCCTTACAATTGTAGCCTGAACTGGCTTCAGTATTCAGCTCGGAGAAACTTGGAATACTTTTGCCTTGGGCTTGAGTACTGCTGTCCTTGAAAGCAGTCTTGTCACAGGTCTGTTGCTTGTGATAGACAGAAGAGGATGGGTTCTTCAGAGCTCTGTGTGCATTCAAAGAATCAAAAATCAGGTTTATTCATTCCATGCATTAATGAGACAGGGCTTATTCCTACTGGATTTAATTTCTTTCCTAAGTATGCTGTTTCTTCTGTCCAAGAAACAAGAACTGTTACCGCTTTGTAATTAAATCATGATTTCTGAAGTTGGTTATCATGTCCCCAATAGTGTCCTGTAGTAGGACAATGAAACTGCTCAGGTACTATGTATTATGGCTATAGAGTTCCAGAATTCCTCTTAAACTTCTAGTTTAAGTCATGGAAATAAATTCATTCTAATCTGAATTTGAATACACTTTGTTCTGTTTGGCTTTCTGTACCCCAATTTGGAAGATCCCAGTTCAAAAACCCAACTAATCTCTTGAGGCTAGATTCACAGTGGGAATTAAGGTTTAGCATTCCAAAGCTTAAGTTTCAGACATCCTGTTGCTTAAAAGGTTTCCTTAACCTCAAGAATTAGGCTTGGATCTAATAAGGAGTGTAAGCACTTAAAACATACCTTCAGGCAAGTGGTCCCTAGGGTGTATTTCAAACCCCTAAATTGAACACTTAAGTTTTTTTATACTGTGCCTATCACAAAGAGAGAATCCAAGGAATAAGGTTTACTCAGTATGCTGATTGCAGACTGTATAAGTTAACCTTTAAAAAAAAGGGGGCTGATGAGGCATATGTCAAAGGGAAATGAGGTAGAAGTGGGATTTACCTCTAAATATGCACTAGAACAGGGTAAGAAAAGGAAGGGAGTAAAAACTTGACAGACTCTGGTAGTACGACAGTTTAGCAAGTAATAGAAGTGGTACTTCTGTGAAAATTACATATGGATATTGTTTAATTCTAAAACATTTTGGGTTTTTAATTCTTGTTTTCAGTTCCTTTTTATGCATGAAAATGTTGAAAAAATAGACAAGTATTTGGCTGCAGGAAATAATGATGGAGGAAAGATTTATATATTTCAAAGTGTGTATATTTTATAAAAGATTTTTTTTTTTTCATTACAAACTTAACATGTTTATACCAGCAAACCGTCATGGTTACAGCAGTTCTAAAAACTGAAGAAATAGTTGTTCTTCATAAATGATATATTCAGTTTCCAGAATTCCATGTTTTGCATAATGTAAATCTAGAAATTATGTCACATACCAGATAAATTTCAGAAAGATGCTCAACACCTTGGAAAAGAGGTCAATATAGATTTCTTCAGCTTAACCCACCTAAAGAGATATATCAGACATAAATTATTTTCATACTACTTAAGCTCTTACACTGCAACATTCTCCCACCCATCTCAGCCCTCTAACTTTTTCCTTTGTGTATGCATTACCTTTGACTTGAATACTGTTCTTCTAGGGGAAAAAAATATAGAGAAGATTACTTGAGTCATTATATTGAACCTGAACAGTGCAGGAGCAGTAGTGAGGTTTTATGTCTTCTCATTCTGCTCCTGTGACAAGCACATTGCCATTGAATAGGAAGTTTGGAGGGGACACAGGTAGGGTAGCTCATCCCAACTAATCAGAGACACATTGTCATACTCTGTGATGTGACAGTAAGTGGAAGCACAGGGAGAGGAGAAAGAAGCAGGAATGTTTGTGGTTATGGTGTTTATCTTCACAAGCCCCTGTTTTCTAGGAAGTGGCTGCCAATGGAGACTATAAAAAAAATTCTTTTTGCTTTCATTACATGAATAGTTTTGCTTCATTTATAATACTACCTTGACCCACAAGTTCTCAGTTTTTCCTCTTCCAATTCTGTTCACCATCCCATTGACGCAGATGTAATTTGGGCAGTGTTTAGCTGCTGGCCAGAGTCAGCCCACCACAGCCATTCCTTAAAAGAACTAAGGCACACATACTTTGAATGCTACCTGCATATGAGCAAGAAGAAAAAAAATCAAGTGTGAGTTAAAAAAAAAAACAAACCTCTTGAGATCACTGGAAATGTTGCATACTGGATTATGAAGTGTAAGATCCAATTAGGCAACGGTTAACATTTTCCTGCAGGAAAGAAAAAGCCTGCTAGTGGATGACATAATATCACATTCAAGTTCTACGTGACTTTGATATGTCATGAACAAGGAGGCATTCTAAAAACAACTGGGAAATCAACTTTTAATTATTTGAGGATTTTATAGATGAAGGCACAAAGACAAGTTGGACACTTCTGGGGGAAAAGCAACCACTTTATTTGTATTAATCTCCTGCTCTTAAAGACTCATAAATGATTACCACGTGTGTGCTGCCAAACACCACTAGTATGTACTTGCTGAGCAAATATAATCTATATGGCATTTTTCATACACTCATTTGACTACATCAATAAATCCAATATGCACAAGGACTCTCCAACGGTATTAAAAATGTGATATTTGTCCTTTTTATAGATATCTATCTCCAGAGGGTGATTCATCTAATCTTAAAATGAACATGTAGGATAGGTGGGTTCAATGGCCCTCTAAAAATGTGGAAGCACCCATTTCTTTCTAATGACTATAGGGGAGACTCTCAAATGAGGAAATTTCCTCCAGCAGGTAGATGGATTACTGCTTAGAAACAAGCCTGTGCTTTCAGTGTTTGAAAAACTTAGTGTTATAACATAGATCTATAAATAAGTTTCTTTGAACCGACTATTTGGACAATGTTTTCAATATGGCTCTTATAAATTGCTACCATACAGTTGTAAAAATGCTTTCTTTAACCAGCCAGCTCCAATAGAAGACATTGTGGAAGAGGCTCTTCTTTGAAGAAGAGTAGGACTAAGAGTAGGGCTATTCCATCCAGCTTTCCTGAAGCACTGCTGAACTGCTTCAGAAAGAAGACTTTGATATTTTGTCACAAAGCTGATTTTGTCAGATCACTCAAAACAAACCTTATTTTCCACTTTGTGAATTGAGCTGTGTTGTAGGTCTCTCATTACTGAAAATAAAGCAGGAAATAGAACTCAAACTCTTGCTTTTCCTGCCACTAGACACATGAGGAAAGAAAAAAAAGTTCCAGTAACTGGAATGTGACTTTCCTGTTCCTGTTTCCTGTTCTATAGCTTTTATAAAGAACTTACAGATGTGTTTTGAAAAAAAACCCAAGTAGTTCCTTAAGCTACTAATTCTGAGTCATGTTCCCAGAAGTAATGCTTCTAGCATGCACCCAAGTTGTGCAAAGTCAAATTAAATCTTCAATGCATTGATATCCCCTTTCATACTCCTCTCTCCCCCATTTATGTGCTATGTGTCTTTAAGATTAGAAGCTTAAGTCATGCAGTGATCACTTCCAGTCTACGTGAATAAAATGCTCAGTAAAACTAAGGTCCTTTTTCTTCATGTAAATGATTCCTGTGGGAAACATTTGAAAATTTCCTAAAGGAACATCTTCAATCCAAGATTGCTGCTTCATCAGCATTGAAACTCTCTCTGGGAGTTTGATGATTTTGCTGAAATATGGGTTGAAGTTAAAAGGCAATAAATGTTTCAAAAACAACAACAAAGTTTCATTTATTTTATTGAAACAGAATTTTGACTTTTTATTTATTTATTTATCTGCATCAAAACCAGTGGGTTTTCTTCCTCATTGTAAATTAGATAATCACAGGAAATTACAGGTTGGAAGGGACCTCGAGAGGCTTCTAGAACAAGGTTTTTCTCCAACAGCTCCCAAAAGATATGACCAGGCTTTTCAGGGCTTCAAATAGTCAATGTCTGAAAATTTCCAAGAGTGGAGACTGCACAACCTCTGTGGGCAACCAATGCCAGCAGCCATCTGTCCTCATAGACGAAAACTACTTCTAGTTTGTGTCTAGAAGTAACTATTTCTACCTGATGTCTCTTGCCTCTCAAACACCTCTTTGAAGACCTCAGCTACATCTGCAGCTCCTTGATAACTTCCCCCATTGCTCACTGGGGACTGCTATTGTGTTCCATCAAAACTGCCTCTGCTCTAGGCTGAAAAAGTCTAGCTTCCCCAGACTCTCCTCACAGAACCAAGTGCCACCATCTTAGTGAACCCCACAGAACTCTCTCCAATTTACCAGTGTCTTCCTTGTATTGTGAAGCCCCAAACTAAGTACTGTGTCTATAATATAACAAATGCTGAGAAGAGGACATTATTCCCTTTCCTGTATCTACTGGCTCTGCTGCATTTATACAGCCAAGGGTATAATCTCTTTGCTTCCAGGGCACTCTATGTGTCCATGCCCATCCCTGGTGCCCAGCACAACCCGCAGGGACTCTCATGCCTGGCTTCTTCCTAGGGAGGCAGCAGCCAGCACTGTTGCAAAGACTTGTCCTTCCCAGTTGAGGAGCTTTTAATTTGTCCTTATTGAATGCCATAAAATCAATCACAGAATCACAGAGTCAGGTTGGAAAGGGCCTCTAAAGGTCATGTAATTCTGCAGTAAGCATGGACACCCTCAACTAAATCAGGTTCCTCAGGCCTCATCAAGCCTCACGTTGAATATCTCCAGGGATGAGGCCTCAACTGCTTTCCTGCATGACCTGTTCCAGTGTTCCACCACACTCATGGTAACGAACTTTTTCCTATCCTCCAATCTAAATCTACTCTTCTCTAATTTAAAGCTATTGCCCCTCGTCCTATCACTACCAGCCCTTGCAAACAGTCCCTCTCCAGCCTTCCTGTAGGCCCCCTTCAGGTACTAGAAGTTTGCTATTAGATCTCCTCAGAGCCTTGTTTTCTGCAGGCTGAACAACCCCAGCGCCCTCAGCTTGTCTTCATAGGAGAGGTGTTCCAGCACCCTGATCATTTTCATAGCCCTCCTCTGGACCCACTTCATCAGATCCTTGTCCTTCCTGTGCTGAAGGCTCCAAAGCTGGATGCAATACTCCAGATGAGGTCTTACCTGTGCAGAGTGGGAGAATCACCTCTCAGTTTGTTGTCCATGCTTCTTTTGATGCAGCCCAGGATGTGATTGCCCTTCTGGGCTCAAAGTGCACATTATTGCCTCATGTTCAGCTTTTCATCCACCAGCAGCACCAAGTCCTTTTCTGCAGGGTTGCTTTCTAAAACCTCATTGCCCATCCTGTATTGATAGTGAGGATTGTTCCAGCTCATGTGCAGGTTATGTTGAACTTCATGAGGTTCACCTGGACCCACCTCTCTAGCTTGTCCAGTTCCTTCTGGATGATATCCTGTCCCTCTGGCTTAATAACAGCATCACTCAGCTTGGTGCTGAGTGGTCATCAAGCTTGGTGCTTGATGTCATATGCAAACTTTCTAATGGTCTACTCAATAACGCTGTCTATATCATTGATAAATGATCATGGATATTAAAGAATACAGTTCCCATGGACCCCTGAGGGACACCAGACATTGACCACTACCATATGGATGCAGCCATCCAGCCAGTTTCTTTAGTTTCCTGCTGACTCACTCGTCTACCTTTTCTTGGATGCCTCTGAATTGCAATGCAGCCCTAGAGCCCATCTACTGCCCCACCACCCTCAAGCAGTGTCATCTACAAGTTTGTAAAAATGCATGTCATCTTCTTCCAGTCCCTGACAAATACATGAATAGGACTGTCTCTGAGACTTCTTAAATGGTTCAAAATGCTTCTGTCATTAAACAGAAAGAGAAACTGATAGTTTTTGGACCACTGAATCAAAACCCATGTAATTTGCCTCTGGAAAAATAATTCTAATAATTCCATGTTTCAACCAGACATATATAATACTGCATAGGAAAGGTGTCCCTGCTGCTCAGTGGGATAGTTCTTACTGTCTGGGCAAGGCATTCTGTGAAATCTTTATTTACTTCTAGGAATTCCTCAGCAACACATTCCAAATTGTAACATTATCTTTTGTAATGGAGTTTTATTCATAGCAACGAGTTGCTTGGTTCATTTTATTGTTCTAACTTTTCCTTTCTGAATTGCTCCCATTCTCAATGACATTTGGCATATCCAGGCTCTGACCACTAATTTCCTTTGCATTTTAGATGAGGCAACAAATGATAGGGAATATAGAGTATTTCGGATGTTACTCCCTATGCCTTTCCATGTAATTTATTTATCATTTTACAGTGGGGTGGCAGATGCTCACATGCTCATGCTGGGTGCCTTACATGATTGTGTGATAAAGCATAATTGCTATTTAGTAACTGCTGAGACCTGGCATCTCCTTTGCAGAGACAAGGCCTTTGTTTTGAAAGGTCTAACAAGCTCACGAATCCTTACGAGGAACAAAAACTGGCTGCAGAACTAGAGGGAGTAAGAGCACATCTGGTGGAGCATTGGTGTTATTTAGCCTTGCTGAAGGTCAGAGCAGGATCACAGCTCCAAGTTACCTTGGCTAAATCCCTCTGAGATCCTCACCCGTTGGCCCTTCTGCCCTCCCTGCCTTTTACTCTTGTAAAGTATTCCCATGTGAATTCAGAGATACATGGCAGTGTGCATGCTACACCTAGTACAGAGAATCATTTTTAATCCATTTATTAGATTGTGGAAACTGTTGTTAGTCTCTGGCCACTGCTGGCATCTTGTTTGTAATTCACGGGTGACTGAGCTGATAGATGAGTGAAATTCTTATTTCTCTTACCAATCCTAGTTCTCCAAAGGTCAAAGCTTGGTAGTTTTTTAAACTCATATCATTTTACCTACACTAGATAAAAATAGGTTGTAGGGTGACTGAAATACTGATTTGCTATCAAGCCATTTAGCTTTGAAGGTGCTGGCTGGTTACTCAGTTCCTTCAAGTAAATGGATCAAGTTACGGAATACAAATATCCCCACTCTGTAGGCATTCTTAAATAATAATAATAATAATAACAATAACAACAACAACAATAATAATAAAAGTTTTACTCTTATGGAAATTCAAATTCTTTAATTATCATGTCTATGGGATACCAAGAAAATTTTAGTTCTGTCCAAGCCCTGTGTTTGAATATTTAGAGCTCTCACTCTGTACATTGAGGACAAATTTGATGAAAGCCCTGGTGGGTTTTGCTCATCAGTCCTAGCAGGCCAGCAAAGGGATTTTAGTCTTAGAAGTCAGAAATGTAGCCTTGCACAGTAGTGATATGCTCTGCTGGTTTCTTGTGTTCCTCTGGTAATTTCCTTCCTAACAATGTTTGCTTCTTTATGAAGCTGAAGGCTTTGGGGAATATTCTGAGACTGTAAAATCCCTTTCTTTTGTCAGTAGCATCTCTTTTTACAAAACATATACCTTGTTTATCCATTGCTCCAAAACATGTTTATTTAATTTTTTTTTTTTTTTTCTGTTTGGACTACATTTTCTATTTATTAGCCCAGATAATTAGTATAAGTGCTTATGTAGCTGGATTAATTATTAACTTCTTCTCTTAAATCCCTGTCAACTCAACACAGTCTGGACAATCTTCTTTTCACTTTCAGGCTACTCAATTAGCATACATGTTGAGGGACTAGAAATTCCACACTGACTTTATCAGAACTGCTTAAAGAAAAGAAAACAAAAAAACCCAAAACCTTTTTCTTGCAGGAATCCCAAGTCACTAATTTCTCCCTGGATAATAAACTCTACCCTGATTTTTTTCTTCTTTTTTGATTGAAGTTAGTGAAACTGTATTTTTTTCTTTTTAAAAACTTCTATCTTCTAACAAATAATAAGGAATTATTTACCAGTAGATTTTACATGCATCATAGAGTTTCTGTAGAAAAAAAGGAAAGAAAAAGAAAATAAAATAAAAATGGAAAGACAAATTGACCAAAATTTTATATACATAAATTAAATTTTCCCAGTGTATGCGCAGGTAGAAATTCTAGAGAAACATTATATTCTTTTCAAAAACATAAGTATCTAGAATAATGGAGAAGTCCTATACTTTGCTCTTATTATGAGATACCTTTCATATAAGATATCACAAGGTATTTACGAATAAATGATAAAACTATTTTAGAACACCGAAAAACGTGGAACTTGAGAAACTAATTTCATTTAAATACTAAAACTTAAGAAAACCAACTTTCAACAGAAAGAGCATAGCATTATTTAGAATCTTAGAATACCAGGTCGTAAGGGACCTCAAGGTCCCCAACTCGTCTAACCTTTCTTGGCAGCAGCACATTCTAGAGAAAATGGCCCAGCACCATCTGTCCAGCCAAATCTTAAAAATTTCCAGTGTTGGGTAATCCATCACTTCCCTGGGGAGATTATTGCAAGAGCTTACTGTTTTAATTGTGAAACTATTTCTTCTTTTGTTCAATCAGAATCTCCCCAGGATTAACTTGTACCCATTGCCCCTCGTCTTTTCCATTTGATTTGCTTGTGAAAAGGGAGTCTTTATCTTCTTTGTAGGCACCCTTTAAGTACAGGAGCATGGTGATGTCATCTCCCCTAAACCTTCTTTTCTCAGTGTTAAACAAATAGTTTAATGTGTGTTCCATAAACCATGTCCACAGCAGTTAAAGGTTTAGCTAACATATGAACATCTTTAAAAAGACTGCACTCGTGTGATTAGTGTTCATCTTGGAAAATGAAAGATGTGGATTTGACTCTCTTTGAACCTACAGTGGCTGAGTTTTTTTTCTCCGGCATCTTGTACAAGTGACACATTTACATGTGTTGTCAATGTCACAAGTTTCAACTTCTTTTAAAAGGAACCAACGCATTTCTTAAAAGGCTTAACCATGTGGTCTGTTTGGGATACCTCAGCTTCTTGGCGTTATCTGAATTACAGCTAAACCTAAAGGCTATATACAATCGAGTGTAAAGGAGTTGAATTTTAGGGGCAACTGTTGGAAACATGGTAAAATAACTTTGGCTCTGCCTGATAGACCAGACACCCATCACTGTGATGTAGAAGTCATGGACTCAGAAGTTAACCTTGCTGAGACAAATTTTAGTCATCTGAGGGTCTTATTTATAGTCTTAGCTATTTCCCCAGGATCCACCCACAAGACCCTCCCAGGTTCCTCCCACCAAAGTCCATTATTTTTCCGTTTTTTTTTTCCAGTACTTTTCCACCCTTCCTTCTAGTATACAAGGTAACTTCATTAGCACATTCCTTTCTAATCACCACAATAACTTTGCCACCTCCCACACATCACAGCAGGCTTTTTACTTTTTCTGGGAGGTAGCTGGCATTTTACAAAGTTTTCCATCAGCATCACCGAAGCATTGCAAGTTAGGTAATTCTTTTGGCTTTTTATACTATCTTCAGAGCTGTTTATGCCACAGTGTGAGGCAAGAGTTTGAAGCCTGTCCTCACAGTGTCTATTCATGTAACATTAAGAAAGGTCCTACTCATAGTTCACAGTGTTATTATGAAGTCTATTTGCTGGAATAACTGGCAATAATACAGGTGTTCACAAAGTTGAGCAAGTCCAAAAGCAACTGTCATCTATAATTCTTAATGACCCTAGGTTGCTTTTAAATTGTTTCTAGCATGTATGCTTTACTAAGCAGTTTGATTTATTTTTGCAGAAGGTAGTGGTTGTGCTTGAGTTGTTTCAGGTTTTAAATATTCATTCTGCCTAATTTTTAGTTTCTAACTTAGTGGTCCAAACTAGGAGACTGCTTCTTCTGAGAATCCTTTATCATTGATGGAAAAAAAATAGATGGCTCATCCTGGATTAATTCCATGTAACTAGGGCAGCTTAATTGCTGGGTTTGCCATCTTTCAAATGGAGAGAAAGAGAACTAAGCTGTGCCTTGAGCAATCTCTTTCTCTCTCTGGAGGTGTTGACCTCCCTCTATTGCAGTACAAAAGCAGTCAGAGGGGATTAGCTTCTGAAGACAGGTAGCTCAGTTTGATTTTTCTCAAGTTAATCTCTGTGGTTAAATCTGTTCATGTGTGAATTTTATTTTCATTTGGACCTTTTATGCAGCATTCTTTTCTTTATTCTGGTTTATTTATTTATTTCACTGGGAAAACTTTTTGATTGTGTGTTGTTTTGAATACTCTACTTTCATCAACACAGCCCACCAAGGACCCCACACATTACCTATTACAATAAAATACCTAGATAATCAGAGTGAAGGGTCAGAGTGGTTCTGGCTGAGAAACCATGGGAGTGCCATTCTGAACATTAATCCTGAGCACAATCAAGGTAACCTCTTAAAATGTAACACAGAGCTAAATGAGGAGGTTTGTAACTTACTCTGTCACTGTTAGAAATTGCTGTTCTTCACATAAATTTTCTTTGTCACATAGTATTTCTGAAGTGCAGTTGGAATGCACTAACAATTGGATGCAATTACCTCAGAAGTCATATACTTTACTAATACTTCCTTTGGGAGGATACTGACACCTGTTTACGAGAAACTAGATCACCATTCTCTCCATCATTATATGTGTAGTCACATACATCTAAGTTGACATTCCAGTCCTTTTTCATATCTATTCAATGTCATTTTAACAATTTAGACTGTTAATACAATAAGGTTTATAGTTCCATTAACACCCAAGAACTCTACAGACAGCCTTGGTAGGCTGGAATTCCCTAGCAGCCTTACTTTTGACACAAAGTCTTCATTTATGCTTGCAACAGATACAAGTCAGACAAATTCTTCACTGTAATTATGGTGCATGAAAAAGGACTCAGGACAGATGTGAGGAGTCATGTGGCTGTGTTGTTGGTGCCTTCATCATATTCCCAAAAGTGCTTCCCATACTAAGTCATGCTCATGGGCACCCTCTCTCCTCTCTGCTGCATCCATCCACCAAACTTATCCCAGCACTTTTTCATTTCCAGGAACAAACATTGAATGAATGTGAAGTGGATTTTGCAAGGCATTTTGTCTTCTTTTACAGCTGTGGGAGCATTTCTGCTCAACACTTCAATTCGGTTGCCTTCAAGACCAGTGAATACCCTTATGTTTGGGGTGTAGAGGTGATGATCACATAAAGAGCTGTCCAGGAAGGGAGATGTTTCTACTGTTTTGGAAATATTTTCAGTATATAACATTTTTCCTTTCAATCCTATTTCTCTGTCTCTATTTCTGATTCTGTCTCTGTCTCTATTTCTGCATCTCTGCTGTCTCTGTCTTTATGATTTTTTCTCTTTCAGTCCCTCAAGAAAATATATAAATGTGCATATATATTGCTAGCTGGTAGTTAAATGAAGATTCTACTTCAGGTGTTGCCATGTCACCAAAATATTTAATTATTTTTTAAAATTCTTTAACTTCTGTTAAAATGGGTGTTTTGTGACTAAGACTTTTTTTTTTTCAAGTACATTAAACAAGATACTAGATTTTATTTATTTATTTATTTTTAACTGGAGATATTTATCCAGACCAAAGATTTACAAAGAAAATATTGCATATGCATATGACATTTTTAAACCAGAAAGCCTGTTTTTCAAAATATTACCAGTAATTCTAGAGGTTTATGCAAGAAAATGTTGTAGTAGGCCCTGCTTGAGTGGTAATGATGCACACCAGTAAGTTTTCTTACTGCATAGTAAGAATTTCTGCATAACTAAAAATTACCAATAACAAAATTACCAATTCCTAATGTACTGCTCCTAGAGGAGATGAAATTGCAACCCAGCTACTCAAAGTGAGGATCACACTTTTTGATCTGGCTCTTCTTTCTTGTATAAATAATGAGCTTGGTGGGTTTTTTTGTTAAGCTTGTTTACTGAGACAAGAGGCTGCTGCCTCAGTCTGTTGTCTGTAAATAGAAGAAAGCTGTTTCTTCATATACATGCTGTAAACATGAAGTTATTTTTTAAGATTAAGAATACTATGTGCCCACTTTCCCATTTCTCTTATTGCTTTATAAATATGATAACAATAGTTTTAGATCAAGTGAGAAAAATACTTCTCTTTCCTGTACTTTATTGTGCTAATTGGAAACCAAGAAGAAAAATGCACATTGTCTGACAACTCTGGTCTTAATGAGGACTGGCCTTGTATTATAAACTCATCACTGGTGTCTCAGCTTCAGTTTAGTTTACAGCTTTCATAATGCTTCCCCTTGCTCGTATCTTCTTTCTTTTTCTTCTTCACTCCTCTTTATTTCTCTTGGAAATCACAGTGCTATATTACAGTCTTGGGCTCTGTCAGGCTCTTCCTAAGGCTTATTATTTCAAACCTTCTTCTTTTCCTTCCTCTACATTTTGCCTCTCATTACTCAGGCTGTTTCAGCTTGTTTGGTAATGGATCATGCAGGGCATAAAGATATTGCATCCAAGTGGCACAGAGATTGAGTTTCCTGTTGGACAGGACAATATTTCTAGATGGAGAAACATAGATACTTGCAAACACACAATGCACTGTGGAAGAAATGCTAAAGAGGACAGCCAGATGGAAAGATGCATGAGGTGTTTCAGAGCTGCCCTGAATTGTAGATCTTCAGTGTATGCTGGACTTGTATTCCACATGCAAGTTTTTGGAAAAAGTAATAAAAGTGGCTAAATTGCAATTGAAGGTTTAGACTCTGAGTATTCACTGCACAGAAGGGAAAAAAGAAACACATAGAATTTTTTTTTTTCTAAAAAGTTAACTTTGCAGAAGCAGTCAAGCTGAGAGCTGTATGATTCAAATGCAGTTTGAGTCCCTTATAAAGGGACCCTTTGTGGTGACTGAGGGATAGTGAAAAATGAATCACTTAACGCATGATCATAGGGAGCAAAGTAGGCACAGGATAAAAAATTAAATGGTATCAAACTGAATAAAGAATAAAGAATATGAATAAACTGAATAAAGAATCTATGCTTAATTAAAGAATAAATAAAAATCTGAGGTTGCTAAGTACTGAGGTGCACTGAGAATAAAAGACGTGTTGAATCCTAAGTAATTTTGGGGCATTTGGACCCTTTTTGATGGTAGATACATATTTTATTCAGGGGAAAGACCAGGGCAGTAGCTTTCATCAACTTTCTCCCATTGTGAATCTTAGGTCAATGGATTTACACTGCTATAAATGTGATAAAATTGAGAGCAGCTCTCTCCTCTGTGTTTTCATCTGATATTTGTTAATTAAAATCTACATTTTCTGGCTTAAGTTTTAGAAAAAGTGTTTTTAAATAAGACCTGAATGTGGCCTTCTGTACATTTTCACCTGTATAAGTTCTAAGATCTTTATAATATACATGGCTTTCTTTAACACCTGACGGTGAACAGAGAAAAAAGGAAAACCACACATAAATAAGAAGTCTGGATAGGAAATAATAGTGATCCTGAAATCTATTATTTTACAAGGAAATATCCAAATATGCGTTAAAAAATGTGGAATGGTTGAGTTCAAATTGAAAATGAAGATCTCTTTGCCTCTACAATTTATTAGATGAGGAGAACAATCTATTAAGTGTTCTATGAAGAAACTAGCATTCTGCTATGTTTTTTTTTTAAGACTAAACCAAGACTATACAATTTCTTCCATTTTCCAAGGGTTTAATAATCCAGATATTACCACACTGTGGCCCAGGACATGGTGTTGACTGAACTCAACCTGCAGTGCTATAGGAAATTCTTGGACTTCTAGTATGTTGCATTTATATATATATGTGTGTGTGTGTGTATAAATATAGTACGTCCTGGTCTACAAGAATACTGATGGTCAATAGTGATCATTTTTTGCAAAGAAAATGAGGACTCTTCTCAGAAATTGAAACCCTGACATTATGGTTGGCTATTGCTCCTGCTTGAAGACCTATTTCTCCCTATCATCATTTTCCCCTGTCAGGGTGGATAAGAGGTGAATGCATTGCATTCATTCATTTTGTTGTTTAGACACACTAATTCCTGATTTTTATTAGGATTTTGAACTGTTCTGATTAGTTTTTAAATTACTTTATGCCTTCAGCTTGGTGTTCAATCACTGTGTTTCCAGTAGGAAATTGAAGAAAATCCTGCAAGTTAACCTCTCAATCGTTAGAAACACAAAAACACAATGTTAGGGTGGGTTTCAATCAGAAGTGAAATCACTGCACATTTTTTGAAAAGAAAAATAAAAAAAGAAAAAGCATTATGCACTGAAAAAAGGATTCATATTCCCAAACAAACCGTTAACAAGACCTTAATATTGTTGATTGTAGGCATTGTTTTAAAAGGAAAGTTGTTAAAGTGCACACTCTAGGTCAAGGAGCCCAGAGAGCCTCAAACATAAACCATCAGTATTGAAATGTATTCAACTCCAGGGACACTAACATGTTGTCAAACTACTACAATTTAGCAATTTATCACATACTAGCTTGCAAGTACCTGTACATAGATGCACCATGACAAATGCATGGCAGTGCAGTTTATATTCACCTTTTTTAATTGTTAGTTTTCTTAATTTGGATGACCTTCATTTGCCATGGACCAAAAGCATGCACAAAGACTAATAGAGCTGCTCAGTAAGGTGATGAGTTATGATGGATTTGCTTAAAAATTTGAACTTTAGAAAATCAGGTGGTAGACTGCAAAGTGTGAAGGACAATCCTGTCTATGAAGATGTATTTGTAAGGAAGCTGCTCTGGACCTTCAGATTGTGCTCAGTTTCCTGAGACAACATTGTCCTTTCAGATTTTGACTGGGACAGAAACAGGGCTATCAAAATATCAGAAGAAACTTTATACTTGAATTCCAGATCTGATTGACAGATCTGTTGTTTAAAAGTTGTTTAATACATTTCTCTGTGGAACAAAGAGTCCTTCTTTTTCTGTGTGATGATCAGCAAAGTACTACAACTGCTTTTTCCTGACAATAATGGAGGATAATAAGGATGTTATTGGAAGAGTCCCTGAGGTCATAAATAGCAAAAAGCACAGAAGCTTGAAAAGATGGCAAAGTAAGCAATTGAAAACAGTATGTGGTATGAGCAGCCCACAAATGTCAGACTGTGCTGAAAAAAAAACCCAAACAACTCAAACGATAAGAAAGCATTCATTCTGCAGTTACCTTATTTAAAAGGGCTCTCCAACATAAGAAAACAAAAAAACACTGAGGTAAGATGAGCTAAAGGTATTTTTGTCCGTAGCCTGAAAGCACATTCATTTATGTATATACATTTTATTGTGGTGGTGCTGACTTCTAAGGCAGGCATGGTGGCCAGATGGTGGCCATTCAACAAAAAAAAGATGGAAAATTATTTACTTTCTAAGTAGCAGCATCAGCATTCAGGAAACAATCATTACTGGGGTGTGTAATGTAGGGACTAAGGGCATAGTCAAGCATAATATAACCCAAGATGTCACAAATAATTAATATTTTTTTAAAAAAGGTAGTTGCATCTGTCCATAAGAGACGATTCTGCCTCTTTGTTCATCAGCTCATCCTGAGGCCAAAGCATATGCTGTTCATATACTACAAGAACTGTAGGGACATTCTCTGAAGAAACACTGTTTCATCACAAAATGTGAATTGTTTGAATCTAAAATATTTCACAAAAAAATCTCCTGAGCTTCACCAAAGCACACTAAAGCCCCACATGATTCTGTCTAGGTTCCTGGCACATTAGTCATAGTGCACAGTTCTGGGACACCTAATGCACCAATGATAACCATGGTGCCTGCATTCTCAATGTTGGTATCTCTGCCTGGCATAGGACCTAGACATTTCAATAAACCCAGTTCCTGGAATGGAATTTGCAAATGCCTGATTCCCAGCTTCAAGTCAGCCTGTCTGCTGTCTTTCCCTCAAACTGCAGACCAAGAGAGTACCCATGTGCCCTGTGTTATACAGACTACATGGCACTGCAGGTTCAAGATGATTTTCGTGTTAGAAGCTATTGCAGAAAACAGGCAGAAACCCCAGGACCTGAATCTCTACCTAGATCTCATCTCTGGCCCTGTGGAAGTGAATCTTTGGAAAGACTAGTGATGCAACAGTAAGCTGAGACAGTCACCAAGAGTTCAATATTTAGGACTGAGTCATTCAACTTTGGATATGTGACAACATCCCATGTAACAATTCCGTGAGACAGAGGGCTGACATATTCCCTTAACACAATTCTTTAACACCCCATTTAGTTGCTCACCTCTAGCTATATTCTGCAGCAGAACAAGAAACTGTCTCAGTTCCCTGGAAAAGAAAAATAAAACAAATGGTTTTGCAGTCAGCTACACTTGTCACAAGTTTTCTGTAAGTATTCTTACATCTCAGAGTTCGTCTAGCACTCATAAGAATATACTACACATAGATAAAATTCTCCTGGAAAACTTAAGTTACAGACACAGCTGTCTTTGGCTACACAGGAGTTTTGTGCTAAGGTTGATTAGTTTAGAAACAGATCAGGCTAAATAAATTAAACTCTATTGTACTTAATTTCCAAAAATAATTTTCTCCCTACACTGTTAATGAATTTAGTATTGCCAACTTCAGCCATTTAAAATAAAAAGATATACATGTATTATAAACTTATTTTTTCAGGGCCAATAATTAGCTGATGGGAAGAGATGGACATTACCAGATATGTTATACTTAGAAATTATTTTTTGGTAGGATTAATCCATTTTTGTAGCCTTCAGCTCTGGGTTATAGACAACTTTGACTAGGTTAGATGACAGGCTTAGATTAGGCAATTATTCTTTTGAATGTCTTAGGCCTGCCCTTAAGAATAGTATTACTCTCTGTGTTTTAAAATTTAATCTCTCATGAAGTATTCATGAGTTTATCAGATATTTAAAAAGCAAAGCAGTGTGTGGTTCCAAGCAAAGAGCCACGTTGAGGAACCTGTTCTGCCTAAACCCTGCTGTGCAGACTGCTCGGGAGCTTCCTCAGTGTGTCCTCTCTGCATTATTACTCTACTGAGGGCTAAGAGCAATTCCCGGAGAATTTTCAGCTGAACACACAGCTAGAAAGACAGTTTTCATACTGAACAAGTTTGTTTTTCCAAGTTATTTCATTAGTTTCTCTGTTGTTTCCTGCACTATTACCTCCCTTCAGCTTGTATCAATTATGTCAATTCACAAGCAAAGCTCTGTGCAGTTCCAAGAAGGACGTGTTCTGACAAGATATTTAGAGGAGTGTTTCTCTGATAGAATGCAGTCCTCTGTTGACTGCACTAATATTCAAATTTAGGTAGAGATATAGCAACTGAATTATGAAAATGAGTAAATTTGTTCAATAACTCCCAGTTCATATTGAGGCATTACATTATATTTACTTTTTTCTTGGAATTCTTTTGGAGCACAGTTCTCCAGCAAAAGTCAATGTTCTTGAGAAAGTTTTTTGGCCTGGGAATCTTTGAACCTCAATAAGAGCTAAACAGTTTATAATAAGGGACCCTCTAGCCTTCATTTTTGGACCTGTGAAAACAAAAATAAATACAATGTGTAATAGAACAAAAGGTTTTTTTTTTTCTTTAAAGGTTTGTTATGGAGGGCTACATTATGTATCACATCTTCAATATAAGCTAGGTCCTCAGAACTAAGTGTGGCATGCAATCTAAGATAATTATGCATGATAAAATTAAATACTTCTTATATGCTATTTATACATGTCCTTTATGTAATGGAAAGGGGACTTCTAAATGTTTGAAAGCTTTCCAAAAGAAGACAATTTTTTTTTCTGGGATCAGGTGAAGTATCAGGAAACCTCTCAATCAATAATCCAATTCACCATTTCTCAGAATTAATCCTTTTCTTAATGACTTTTCCCCCTTGCACTGACAGTGCAGATAGTGCTGCAAGACTGCAAAGCAGAAGAAATATATTGTTTCAATGTTTTAAATGATAATGGTGAAAATAATTGAAACTGACTGAAGGCAGAGACCCTAATGCAAAGTAGGCCAGTTTATGACTACTGTAATTATTCTAACATACTTTTTGTTTGGTGTCAGTGGAGGAAGGGAGAGTGTACCAGCAGATAGATTTCAGTAGGGCACAGTGATGGCAGAAAGAGTGGGTAAAATGGAGATGTTGGCTCAGCATGAGAGTGATGAAAAATCTTACAGCTGAAGGTAAATCTATGTGCAGCAAAGGTTATAATCATGAGCTAAGTTTTTGCATGGCAGAGTGGAACTGGGTGCTTTGCCACATTAGAAAACTTAAATCTGTATACTAGGGCAGCATTAGTTCTGGTTTCCTTTGGATCAGCTATTGGGTACACCATAAGGGTCAGCATTGTGATAACATGCTTTGTATTCCATATCCATAGATGACAGTGAGAACTTGCTGACAACTGCAATGTAAGCACAGATTAAGGGTTTTGCTTCAGTTTTCTTGTTTGTTTTTTGTTTGTTTGTTTGTTTTTAGAATCCTTAGAAACTACAGTAAAATATCATATACTTACATAGATTGAGACTATTGTTACCAAGAGCAGCAAAAGAAGAATATGGAACAATTAATCTGTAGGTTTTCTAACAAGGAAGCGTCATCTGGGAAAGTTCAGTGGAACAGACAGGGAGAAAACAACATCAAGTGAGATTAATAAACTTTTACAATTTTAGTTACTTCTAAAAAAAAAAAAAAAAAAAAAAAAATTAATGTAATCCTGCTTCTGTGGAAGCTTCTTGTTCCCCGTCCACAGAAGTCGGCACATTTTTTAATCAATGGGACTTGGTCACAAATATTTAATTATTAGTACATTTGTGAGAAAAAAAGATATTTCCAATTTTGTGCATAGACTTAATTTTGTTTTATCTTTAATATAAGTGTCCAAACATGTCATTCTGACAACTGTAATACAGAATTTATGTTTGAAGTGTTTATTTTTCTTTTTTAAACCGAAAGGAAACAGTTTTTCAGTATTTCAGAGGCAATTGAATCAACTGTTTCAGACTTATCCAGAAGCAATTTTTGTTCATTTTATTTCAAATCATGTGAATAAGCTACATTTTGCTGACAAAATTATATATACACTGGATTTCATTTTGAGCCCAGACAATTTTTCTTTTTTTAGCGCTTTTTCAGCTACCAAAGGTCTGAGAAATATCTTCCCTCATTTTTCAAGGTCACAGACCTGCAAAAACCTAGGTAAATTCCAGTGAAACGTTGCCATCAGTGCAGCAGAACTTAGCTGAACTCAAGTTGTTTTGAATTAAGTACATTTGGCAGACAAAACTATCATTTCCTCACCTTTTGGACTTCTCTTTGAAGCCAGTTATTACAAGAGAAGGTGACTTGTAAATTATTCTCACTTAGAGCAAGGTAGAAGGCCAGAATGACTTTTTTTTTAGGTATTAAGAGAACCGAAGTGTTGCTTTAAGTCACTCTTGTACCCTTTTTCTCTAATGAAGCAACTTGGTGAAATAATATTCCATGACAGAAAAATCAGCATCACAGGAATTATTAGTTAATTAAGCAGAGTGAGCTCTCTAATCCTGGCTGGAAACATGGCTATTTTTCATTAAAAATGAAAAGTGGTCAATGTTCTTTGTGTGTTGTAGCATGGATCCACTCCAAAAATTTAATTACACTTCAATGATACTTTTGTCAAATTTTCCCATTTAAGAAAAAATGTTTCATGTAGCTAGTTTTAGAGTAAGGAATTAATCTCACCTGAATTAATGAACTTGTAGCCTTTGCAAACCCTAATGTATTTTACCTGTTGTGATCCCGCTTAAGTAACATGAGAGAAATACAAATGTAAAATAGTGTAGATGTCTAGAGCAAAAACTTCATCAGTTGCCATATTTAACATTTAATATTAAATTAGCTGGCATCCTGATAAATATGTTACTCTGTTAAGGGTAAGATACTGCAAAAAACAAAGAGTATAATTTTTCAGGTTTTCATTTGACATCTTGTGCAGGTCAGTCTTACTGCTGATACTCTCCACCTTTGTTTTAGTTCTCTCATATCTGCACCAAAAAGAAGACATTAAAAGTAAAATGAAAATGGACTATAGAAACCATGACAGGAGTACCCACATCTGCTAAATATGAGGCACCTACAAGTCTTGCATTTAAGATAAGACTGGTACTCAAGAGATCTTTGCTTAATTTCTAATTTCATTGCAGACTCTTATTCCATATGCTCACTTTTCCCACAGCACCCCTTCTGCCAGGTCTTGATTGGCAGCAAGAAGTTGATTCATACTTTAGGAGATTACTACAAAAACTCTTGGGAGACTGAATTTTCTGGAGTTCTGGGAGCTAATTTTTCACACTCACAAATGTGAATCAAGTGGCTTAAAAACCAATATTTTAATTAAGGAAATAAGCAAAACTTGCAACACAGATGAATGATGGTGGTACCCAATTCTTGAAGCATAGTATTTATTTTAAATTGTCTTCTCTGAGCCTCTTTGTGCTACAGCAAGTGCCTCTTCTTTTCCTTGCTGCTTGTTTCCACAAGCTATGCCTTCACCACAGAGGTATTTCTCAAGCTGAACATTGCTGCTTTACTTGCAGTTTTCAGTTCCCAGCGGAGCTGATGCAGGGTTGTGAACTAAGCACAGACTATTTGGCTCATAAAAATCTTAAGCAGTTTCTTCTGTCTCTCATAAAGGTTGCATATGTTCCCTTGCTTTCTTAATCTCTTTTCCAGCCTTTAGCCTTTGTGCTTGAGTTCTGGAAGTAAAAACCATAAGTTTTGCAAGGTCTCACCACAGACACATTCAGAGGTGCCTGATACAATTCTGAGTTGCTAATCTTTACCTTTGTTGTAAAGCAACATTCTTTTTACACCCAAGTGCCTCTCAGTCATTATATCTCTCTGTGGGCAAAGCAAATATGTTTTAGCTTGCTCATCAGTTCTTTTACTCTCTTTCTTCAGTCCTACAGATTTCAACAGAATGACTTTCCCTTCTTGGACATGAGGCTTGGTGGGTGAACATCAAATGGGATAGTAAAATTGCATAGAATCTCTATTTTTTAGAAGATGAAAATCCAGATGAAGTTTCTCCCCTCTTGTTCATCTTGGACAGCATATCACTGCTAAACAACATCATATTTCTTCAAAATATTTATGAAAATACCAGAACTGTGACATGTTTAGGTAATTACTAGCCAGGCTGGTCTGTTGCAAGAAAAACAGAGAGTATCTTAAAATACAGAGAAATGTTCCACCTTGAAATACTTTCTCCTCCAAATTAACTCAAAACAAATAAAAAATATCTCTCAACCCATTTATGTTTCTGACAGAAAGGTACATGCAATATTCTATTTGTCAGTAGACTAATATATAATTTCTCTAAAATGCCAGGCCACTCATAGGATTTGGAAAATTTTGCTCCCAGTTCTTCAGAAAACAAGAGGAATGTTCCTGACATCAGGAGGCATCTGTACTGTACTCTACCACTCCAGAGTGGTAGGTGAAGGTTTGTGTAGGTTTTTTAGCTCATTAGGCTTCAAAATTGGCAGAGGTCTTGCTGTTCTACCTTAATGGTCACTTAAGAGGCTGATCTGCCTAGTTTTACCCTTGGCATTTTGGTTTCCAGTAAAACAGCTCAGTTCTGCACAACATTGTTCGGTTTTACTTGGTCTTAATGAAGGAAAGCACAGTGTTTTGAGTTTTCACACGCCAGAAGGGGAGAAGGAGAATCAATGGAGAGATCAGGCTACTCTACTCCTGAAGGGAATTCATCCTTCAGAGAGCTTGCCATTTCTGAACTATAGTATTGCAACTCATATTTCTTCTTTAATTACAATGAACATATAACCAGCTTAAAACAAAATCATATCTCAGCTCTGGGCTTTTTGCACGACAGAAGCCACTGGTCATCCAGCTTTAGTCTTTTCATAGTCACATAGTGACCATGGCATTTTATTCCTTTTCTAGAAAATCAATGTTCTTTGAAAGATAGCAGCTATTTCTTCCCCGATTTCTTGTTCAGATGGATTCTGATACCTGTTTCAGCATCCTGGATTTTGATATCCTCAGGAGATGCACAACCAGGCCATTCTTGCTGCCAAAATAATTAGGACTTGCCTGGCTCCAGCAGTTAGGGGAAACAGCAGGAGATCCTGGTAGCTAAAGTGGTGCAGGATGCAACATATCTGCAGCTTGGGGGGGACTGGCAATACGAACATGGCACTTCCCATGTGGGAATGAGGACTAGGACCAGGGTACTTGGGAATAAAATGCTGAGCCCCTGGGGATGGAGGAGATTTAAAGGCGTGAGTGAGGATTAAGCTGGTGTAAGTAAATATAGGCAGCTCTTGCATGGATATGGGAGGACTTTAAGACACGTTAGGAGGTACACATCAAGGATAAAAAGAGTGGAGGGCACTTTTGAGAGGAACTTTATTATGAGGTTAGATAAAAAGCAGGGAGCTCTGGGCTAATGGATTTTGAGAAAATTTAAGGAGTCTAAAGGAGCAGGATGGTAAGACAGAAACATATCATCACTTTGCTTGAATTCTTTCCACCATACAGGACTCAGATCTGAGAGCAAACCTCAGGTTGTCTTATATCTCTCCTCAAGAAGGGCTGCACACCTTCAAGTCCTCATCAGCTTCCTTCTAATTCAGAGAAATGTTTGAACCCTCAGGGGCTGATTCCTCTCTTCCTTAACACCATTTCTTTAAATTCTTTGTGGTTTTTGCTTGTTAGGACTGCAAGCCTTCTGGGCAGAGCATGATCCTTGTTAAAAGATCCTTGCATAACATTTTCATACTATCCAAGACTCCTATTGCTTTATTCCCTTGTTGTTACCAACCCACTTTCATGTTAGTTTGAGCTTATTTTATTCTAAACCATGTTCCTGAAATTCATCCTATTTCCAGACACATTCTGATTGCAGCCCTTACACCTCTTATTTGTCTTATTCTCACTTTTTTCACTCCTATGTGTTAAATATTTATGCCTTTCATCCTTCTCTATGATTCATAATTATATATCACTACTTCTCTGCTCACTGAATATAAAATTAACCTGCACGGGAAATATCTGGCAGTGGTAAAGTCTAGAGCTATGACTTGACACCCAGTAGGAAAATGGATAAATGACAAGTCATCATTCAACATCTTCGTTATATCAACTGGTAAATCCCAGAAGAATCAAAATGAGTTTGTACTTATTTATTTGTAGCAGCTGGTCACTGGCTGTAAGGGTGATGAGGAGGAAGGAAAATAAAAATTGTATTCCCTGTAAAACTTCAGGGGTTTAGAATTTGTTTACATTTGTTTGTGGAAAGACAATAAGATGCTTTAGTTTTGTGGATTTGTGGTGTTTTTTTTTTATTGTTTATTTTTTAAAATAAAAAAATATATTACCATATCCTATCCCTGAGATCCTAGATGTTGGGATTCATAAGGACCTTGAAAGCTCCATACTGAAAATCTTGTTAATCTAGTCTGTAGCCATAGAAACTCTCTGGATGCATTCAAATCACAAAAATAGGAAAATAGGTTTTTTGTTTTTTTTTTTTTTTACTGGGAAGAAACCAGCTTTTGACACAGTAGGACTGAGCATTGCATAGCACATTCAATCTCCAGGTTCAAGTCCCACAACTAAGGATTTAAATCTCATCCTCCTATATGCTAAGAGAAACCCTCAAGTATTGAGATAATTCATCTTTGGGAAAAAATACCTTTTGTTATTTGTCACAAAATATACTTCGATCTGAAGTTATGTATTCAACACAAGTGTCTTCTAACCAAACTGGTTTTATGTTGTGTTATCTCTACAAGAAACACTAATAAATCTTGAAGTGCTGTAAACCAAAAGAAAGGTCTGCTGGGTTTCTTCAGCCATATAATTGCATATAGTTTTGCAAACTAGTTGCTGCTTGATTACACAGAAATAAAAAATCACCACCATATTGATTCAGGTCTGCTTCTGGGAAAAAAAACCCTCCTAAGACTTTTCACATAATTTCTTCCATTTCTTCTCACCGTACATACATTTACACACCTAAATTGAAGTACATAGATCCTGAATGTATGCCATTATTTAAATGTTTGGTCTATTACACTAACATCAGGTAAATTGCTTTCAAAACAGCTGACACACATGTGCTGGCAGCTGCCTTTTTGTGATGCCTGTCACTATTTAGAAGGAAATATTTTTTCCCTACTTCAAGGAAAATTTCTGTCTAAAATATATATATATACATATTGCGATATATAAATAAGTACTTGATTCTCACGTAAGGCAAGCCGATTCATATGAACTGGAGAGATATAATTTATTTTATATCCATTTTTGTGAGTAGTTGGTATAATGTGGAATTTTTGTAAAAGAAGAAAAAATCTTGATACGCCATCAGTAAAAATATGGGAAAATATGATATTCTAATGTATAAATCTGTCATTCCTAGTGCTTAAAAATATATCAGCAGCATTACAGATCATGATGATTGAAAGTTATTTTCTAGAATGTAAAACAAAAGGAAATAATGAAAATACTATGATCTATAAAGAGCACATAAAAATTACATATAACAAGATTTATAACTATTTTCTTCTAGTTTCAGAATATAAGCAGAAATTTATCTTTCTATCCTGTAGAAAACAAATTACTTTATACTCAAGAGAGCAGGAAAATCTAAGGAATAAAATAATTAAAAAATAGTTTTACAAAGCATGAAATATTTTCCGTTAGTTTAACATTATTTCATCCAAATCAGAATTTGCAGAAATGCAACTGTACCAGAACAGAAATATCAAAATTTTTGCTTGGAAATCTACTTACTAAGTCCTGCTAGAGCTGGAATTAGTTTGTTTGAGGAAAAAGCAAAAAATCTTAAAGATCAGTATCATATCAGGTAAAATATTTAATGGCGCCTAAATGAAATAGTTTCAAAAAATTCCTCTATGGGTATCTTAAAATTAATAAATGTTCCAGTATGATGTCAATTTTATTTTATTTTTTTTTAAAGCTGATGTTTCTTAGTAAGTGACCTGACAGCCAGTTCTTTTGTGAATATTTGCATAGCTGTCTAGTTACAATCCAGTAATAAATATTATAGTATATGTAAGTGCTCAGAAATGACAGGCTACGGAAGATGAAATGCACTGTGCTTTTAAAGTGCAATATTTTTGGATATAGGCACATCTTCCAGTGAGAGATAAGATTCCCCTAAGGACAGGCTGATCTGTCTCCATCTGCCCCTTCATTCTCTCTTTAAGGAGAGAACCAACTGGTAGCTACAAGCGTGGGAATGGAGGATGCTGGTGTTCTCTCTGTTTCATTCTTTATCCTCATAGTGGGAAACATTGCAGGGCTACAGAGATAGTTCTTGCAAGTGCCCAAAGCCCCAGCTGCTTTCCAAGGGGTAGATGAGTAATGTCTGAGAGGGGAGAACAAAGTCACTACTTTGAATTGGAAATGCATTTGCCAAAGATTAACGGACTTTCTCTTTTCTTCCTGATGATTTTCTCCTGGTTTCCTGATGGCAATTAGAACATATAGAAGAAGATAAAGATTTCAGACTTTCTTTGGTTGAAGGAAATAGGAAATATAAGCTCCTATATCCTATTAAAAGATCCAGGTCACTGAACTGAAGACAAACTGTCTGATGCCCTAGTTCAGCTTTTCCTTTAGTAACCAGCCCATCTAGAAAAACAGGCAAAAATGACTAACCAAACACTAGCAACAGGATATTCAAGGATGATCCTGTTATCATTTTCTTTGTTGAAGTTGAATAGTCTTGATAGAAGCTGCTTGTTGACTGAAAACACCAAGTCACACTGACAGAGTGAAGTATGGATTTGACTGGAAGGATAAAAAGACTATTTTGGAGGCTTTGACACTCCAGTGAGATAAAATATGCTGTCAAATAAATGGTGTGAATAGTTTAACAATGTTACCTTGCAGTAATGCATTGTTTCCTAATTATTAGATTTCAAATGCTAACCATTGTTTGACTTTTAACGATTCAGTCTTCATGGTATGAGTTTTTTGTGCTATTTTAATTGATCTCCATAACACAAATCTTTACTTTCGTAGTGCAGATTGCTTATTATATGCATATGTAGGTATACCCTTTAGATGGCAAATACACTTTTAATCAGTGAGTTGTATATTGTCTGACAAGAGAATAAAATGTTATATTTGAGGAGATCTTGGCCAAGACACAGTTATATTTATTTTTTTTTTCAGAAAAAAATATGTTTTCTTTGTATGAATTATATCTATTACAGATTACAGAAAGTCACTGCTATATAGACACAAAATAAGAACACATACTGTTCCCAGGAGTTTAATATCAAAGAACTTGCTTAGCAATTAATTTAGACAATAACAGCTTATCAAGTTGTAAATCTTATTGTACACACTCCTTTTTGCTTCATTGAGTGGTGTAAACCAGGCCTTGATCTCCTACTTACACACCTGCCTCATTTTACCACCTAATTCAAAGAAGCAATTAGAATTCAAGAAGTTAAGCAGCAGCTGTGTAAGTATTTGCAGGGTCAAGGCCTTGTAGTTTAAATCTTTACTACATGTGTATGCAGAACCTAGCAATAGGGGGCCTTGAAGTCTCATTTGCATCTTCTTGACAGAAAGCTGAGAGTAATTCTTACATGGTACTCCAAGCTCTACCTTGAAAACCCTTTCAGGAAAGCAAAGAGGAGGGGTACTAGTCTTTCTGGAAGAAGAACATTTTACAGATGATCTACATGAAAACTACTTCAAAACAGGTTTTCAAGTGGCAAGCTTTTTAGGATCTGTCATTTAAAAGACCTCTATTTCTTAACTTTGCAATCGTTGAGAAATTTTTGATTCTCCCTGTATGAATTTTCCTTTAATTGGTATGAATTCATTTAAGAATATATATATATATTAACTTCTATTTTTTACTCGATATCTGTAAGCCTAATTAAGTTTGCTAGCAGTAGACAGTATATTTACATTCATCATTGTATTTTACTAAAATATGCATCACTGAAGGCTGTGCAGAAACTAAAACCTTGAAAAAAAAAACCATAAAAGTCCCCAAGAGTCTGCATGGAGGAGATGCTTACAGGGGACTGAGGATATATACAGGTTGCAGGGACTTGTCTCTCATAAGGATGATTTGAGAAGTGACCCAGTTGCTGTCATTCTCAGTGAAATCTCAGTGAAATCTCAGTGAAACCCTTAGCATTTCTGAAAAGGTGGTATTGCCTGTTTTAGCCTCTGCTTTGACTTTTTTACCTCCTTTTCCATCTTTCCTGTACCAGCAATGATTGTTTTACTGAAGTGTGTGTAGAGTGCATTAGATATTGGTGCCTTTGTAGGAAACATTGCTGGATGAGTCACCTGAAATAAAAAATAGCATGAAAGTAAGCATATCAAACTTCAAGGATGTTTACTAGGTATTCATCAAGAGTCAGAGAAAAGTTCCGTGTGAACAGTACACTTGCTAAAATTTGGTCATCCCCAAACTCTTTGGTGAATCCAATATAGATGTACCAATACTATTAGCTAATTTTATATATATGTGTATATATAGATTTATCATACCACTTATACATATATATGATTAGCATATAATATATTTAATTAGCATATAATATATTATATTATATTATATAGATGATAAAGCAGGATATATGAGCATGTTTTTGGAATGAAACAAAGAAAAACTAGATCCTTTTTCAGCATGAGAAAGTAGCAAATTCTGGTTTCAGAGACCTCAGCCTGCACTGGTGACTCAGCATGACTACAAATAGTGAAAGAGCTTCCAAAAGAACTGAAGAAATTTCAGTATTCTGGGAGAAGAACATTCACCTGAAAACATCAGGAATTTTGTACAAATCTCTGAAGAGGGAAGTGTAGAAACATTTAGGTTGAAAGATCTTTTTCTTTTAAGATGCTTCCCTTCCTTCTCAGTCCTTTTAAATGGAAATCCACACAAGTTAATTGCTCCCCTTTATAAGAATCCTTATGCAATCAGTATTTAAACATGGCTGTTCATCAACATTTCAACATTGTGGAGAGAACATTGTTCACCAGTTTTCCACTCTGGATTCTGTTCAAGATTTTATTCATAAAGTCATAGAATCATAGAATGGCTGGGGTCGGAAGAGACCTTAAAGATCATCTAGTTCCAATGCCACTGCCATGGGCAGGGACACTTCCCACTAGACCAAGTTTCTCAAGGCCCCATCCAATCTGGCCTTAAACCTTTCCAGGAAGGGGGCATCCACAACTTCCCTGCAGAATCTTAAACGATTACAATTATGATTCTTCAGACACTGTCTGCTCCCTATGCATTGTCACAGAATCACATAATATTTTAGCTGGAAAAGACCTCCAAGATCATCCAGTCGAAACTTTGACCAGCACCATTAACTACTAACCCATGTCCTCAAGGGCCAGGTCCAAATGCCTTTTAAATACCTCCAGGGATGGTGACTTCAAAACTGTCCTGGACAGGCCATTCCATTTCACTCTTGTGAAAAGAGATTTCCTAGCATGCAGCCTAAACCTCTCCTGGTGCAGCTTCCATCCATTTCCTCTGGTCCTATCACAGTTCACTAAGGAGGAGAGGCTGCTTCCCTCCTATCTCCAAGCTCCTTTGAGGCAGTTGAAGAGAGTGATAAGGTCTCCTCTCATCCTCCTCTTCTCCAGACTACACAACACCAGATCCCTCAGCCTCTCCTCACAGGACTTGTGCTCCAGGCCTTTCAGGAGCTTTGTTGCCCTTCTCTGGACACTCTCCAGCACTTCTGTGTTTCTCCTATAGTGAGATGCCCAGAACTGAACACAGCACTCAAGATGCAGCCTCACCATAGCCAAGTACAGAGGGATGATCACCTCCCTATTCCTGCTGGCCACAGTGTTCCTAATACAAGCCAGGATGCCATTGGCCTTCTTGGCCACTTGCACACACTGCTGACTCATATTAAGTTGACTGCCAACCAATACCTCCAGGTACTCTTTCCAGCTTCCAGCTTTCTAACCACACTTCCCCGGGTCTGTAGCTTACCATGGGGTTGTTATGACCCAGGTGCAAGACCTGGCATTTGGCCTTGTTAAACTTCAAACTTCATGTGAAGTCTGAAAAACTCGAGATTTTTGACAGAGTGGATTTGTACTGTGCACAAGAAAGGGGCACTCGGTGCAGTATTCTCTGCTTCAGTATACACACCTTCCAGGCAATTTCTTATTTGCCTGTATCTTGAATCTATGAGAAGAGCAATAACATCCCTTTGATAAGTCTCTCTCCTCTCTCAAGAATGCTGATATCCCATTGGTTTCCTTTTAGTTGGAGGCAGCAGTAGGAGTATACGGCAGATAATAAGCAAACATTATAAAGAGAAATAATTGAAAAAAGTTTGATAAATTCTTGCTACAAGATAAAAGAATCATGGGAATAGCTGGATTTAAATAGTTCATATACAGGCATTCTTCATGTTCTTAGGTCCTTTCCAATAAGTTACTCTTAAGAATAATGAGGGGAGAAATGTCATAAATCTCTATACTTAGGTGATCAATGATACTTATGTAAAATTAGGTACAGGAAAAATGTGAACTTGGATAGAGAGAACTGTATCAGATGTAGTTAATATTCCTCATGGTTTTTACCTCTGTTAGTCAGCCTTAGGTTCTACTTTGTGGATGACTTAACACTTGGAAGCTTGGATTTCTTATAAAATGTTCTTTCTTATCATCAGTAGATATTTCCCTTTTCTTCTTTGGCCTTTTATATCTTAGCCATAGGTAGAACTGGGGGAAAAAATAATCAAACAACTGTGGTTTTCTTCTTGTAGGAAATATGGCAGTTTAACTTGTTGTTTGAATGCTAAAACAAGATAGAAATTTAAACTCTTACTTTTTCACATAGAATTAGAAATTGAGAAATATAACGTCATTTTAGATATTTTAGAGCTAAATAAATTTTGCCAAAATTCAAAACATTTATTTTAGATCTACTGTGTCACAATTAAGGCATACTAGGGGCTGGAGCAGCTCCTCGTGGACCATTGTGCCAACCCCAGTCACAGACATCAGGCACCTCCATGGAGTCAGGACATCAGCCTGTGGGTTGACATGTAGAACATCATGATGAGAATTTTATTCTGGTGTGGCCTCCCTTGAGTCACAGTGGGCCTGGCCATGACCTCTCCAGAGAGTCTTGAGAATCTTCTGAATGGTGACTGTGAGCTATTTCAGAGTTATGCTACATCTCACCTAGTGAATTTACCAGAGAACATTACTGGAGTCCAGAAAATTATTGTCTGTCTTCATGGTTTGATAGGACATAATCCAGCATGCTTTTGGTCCATTCACTCTATCACTTTTTCAAACAATTTAAAGGCACACTGACAGTTAAAACACCTCAGAGATCATTCTCAGTCAAGAGTTTGCATGCAGCCTACTTTGGAGGTAAAAGGATTTGCTACTACACTCGTGAACTTTTCTCTATGTCTTCAATGCCCAGGAACATATCTGGTCATAATTTATTTAACTGGCATAGATGTAGCACCTGAAATTCATGACTGTTCTGAAGTCTCCCAGTCGATGAGTAGAATTTGAAAATCTGCATTTCATCATGGGAAAGGTAACCCCTGTGAATCTGACTGCCTATGATATGGTGAAGGCACTAGGTATCTACCATAAGGCAAGGCAGCATTGCAGGTAAGTAATGTAATATTTTACTGAATTAATTCAGTATAAACTATTTGCAATAATAATAATAAAAATATAATTTAAATTGATTTTTACTCTATCTTGAATTCTGTTGTGACCTGGAGTATGAACTGCAGAATTTACTAATTACCTTTAATATTGATGTTCAGGTAATTCTACTCTAAGACATAGATCTTCCCTTACAGCTCTTTTATTCTGTTTTATTAACCTATTTGTTTTAATACAGACTCATAGGGCTATTTTAAAGGTACTACTCAGAATTCTCTTTAGTAATCACCAAAGCATAATAGCCCCAATGGACACTGTTAAGGGACATCACTCTTTGCATTTTAGCAGTAGTGGTGGTCTTACCTTTCAGCAGGATACAGTGGGCTATACTTACATATCTCAGCTTCTAATTTATATGTTAATAACTCTCAAATGCATTTATGTGATTAGGATTCAATATTTTCTAGTTAATCTAAGTAAGGCTGGTTCATCATATAATACCATTCTAGTTTCTTCTAGTCAGTTGTATAATGGTAATATTGTAATTAAGCAACTTGGAAAAAAAAAAAAAAAAAAAAAATGGTGTGGACCAGAAGAAGCTATGGCATTGATACAGTAGAAGTTAAGAAATACTAAAATTGTTGCATAAAGCACCACCAGAATATCATCTGCAGGATAGGTGCAATTCTGATCCAATTCATTAAGCAGAAGATGAGTCTAAGTAGAACAGCGAAGTTTATCAGGAGGAGAAGATGAATGGGAAGTCTCTGTTATGACATAGAAAGAAATGAATTTATTTTTGCTAAACTGAATGAGAAATGTGGTGAAGGTATTGTCAATATCTATCTGAGAAGGTAGCTGCGAGCCAAAAGGAAAAAGTAAAACATTAATATTTCCATAGTTTACCACAATTTCTCTGTGTTATTGCAGTATCATGTGAGCATTACCGTGTCTTTGACTGGACAAATCCATTGTGATGACTAGGGAGAGATCTGAGTTATGTGAATTGCTCTGACACCTTACACAGCTCATTGTACAACGTTTACATGTGGGAGAGAAAGTTGGGAAAGGAAATGAAATAATAACCTGCTGAGGATCACAGAGATCAAGGGTCAGGTCTTTTGCTTGGGTAAGTGTACATGGTTACACATGAAGATGGGCATGATTATGGTATCTTTATCATACTTCAGATGTCTATTTGTAGCTTCTCCTGGTGGGAGGAGAACGTTGCAGTCACATAAACTAAAACATGCAATTCTCAAAAGAAAAAATAGGCCTATAAATTTCTAAACATCTAAACATAATTCCTGGCCATGCCAGAAGTGACATTCCAAGCAATATCATAGATATGTATGAGAGAAAAGGTACTTTCATATAGAGATTTATTGGTTTGTCAGCGGGACTATAACGTGTTTGTCTGCCATAGCAGATGATGGGACTGAGACTTGGGGTTCCTTTGTTCTCTTCCATAAATAACTAATGAGATTGGTATTCAGCCATCTTTCAATCCATACTGAAATAATAACAGGTGAGTCTCATTTTAAATAACCTTGCTTTTTTTAAACTTCATATTTTCACATTACCAGGGGCAGCCCACATGCTGCATCTTCTAATTAGTTTAAGATGCTTGATGCAAATGTTACCATTTAAGACAGGAAGAAGGTAGAGTGACAGAGAATCATGAAATAGCTGGGAGGCACATAAGGAAGAACTAAAAACAAGAGAACCCCAGTTTTTATAACAAAAGTGATATTGTTTAAGGTGAATACATTCAATTATTCAAATAAGATTGCTTAAAGTTAATATGTTCTGCTGGTTTCTGTGGAAACAGGGTCAGAAAGCTATAGGTAGTCAGCGTGCAGCCATTAGCTGTGAAGGAGAGCTCTCTCGTGCAGATTTTAGGAGCTGCCTGCCTGCTGGGAAACATGCACAAAGAGGCAGCTTCCAAAAGTAATTTTCAGAGTTTGAGGCTGGTGCTAAGGAAGGAAAGTTTAAAAAAAATTAAAAATCATCAGATAATATTAATAAACATAATAATAAAACCTTTTTAGTTTTTAAACTAAAAATAAACCTTTTTAGTTTTCTGTATTGCAAAATGGAGATTTCTGCTACTGTTATTTTTGTAAGAAACTTATTTGCAGTCACAGAATCAACTGCTAATGAATCTACAGAAGACAGTACAAGCTGTAAACTGATTGAGTTGTTGTACTACAATAAAATCAACAAATCACTGGACGGTTTGATTTGAAGGGAACCTTAAAGATCATCTAGTGCCAACCTCTCTGCTGAGGACAGGGACAACTTCCACTAGACCAGTTTACTCAAAGTCCCATCCAACCTGGCCTTGAACAATTCCAGGGATGAGGCATCCACAACTTCCCTGAGCACCCTGTGCCAGTGTATCACCACCCTCACATTGAAGAATTACTTCCTAATATCTAACCTAAATCTACCCTCTTCTAATTTAAAACCATCACCACTTGCCATATCACTATTAGCCTTGTAAAAAGTTCCTCCCCAGCTTTCCTGTAGGCCCTCTTCAAGCTGCTACAAAGTCTACCCAGAGCCTTTCCTCTCCAGACTGAACAACTCCAACTGTCTCTACCTGTCTATAGAGAGGTGCTCCAGTCCTATGATCATATTTGTGGCCTTACTCTGGACTCACTCCAACAGGTCCACATCCTTATTGTGATGGGGGTTCCAGAAATGGACATAGTGCTCCAGATGGGGTCTCACAGTGGTGGAGTAGCTGGGGAGAATCGCCTCCCTTAGACCTGATGGACATGCTTCTTTTGATGCAGCTCAGGGTATGCTTGGCTTTCTGGGACACAAGCATACATTACGGAATCATAGAATCACAGAAGTTTCAGGGTTGGAAGGGACCTTTAAGATCATCTAGTTCCGAACCCTCTGCCATGGGCAGGTACATCTCCCACTAGATCAGGTTGCTCAGAGCCCTGTCCTGTGTGGCCTTAAAAAATTCCAGGGATGGAGCTTCCACCACTTCTCTTTGGACAACCCATTCCAGTGTCTCACCATGCTCATGGTGAAGAACTTAATGTCCAATCTAAATCTACCCTCCTTTAATCTCTTTTCTGGCTCATGTTGAGCTTGTTGTCAGCCAACACCTCCAAATCTTTTCCTCAGGGTTGCTCTCAATCCATTTGCTGCCCAACCTGTATTTGTGCTTAGGATTCCCTGACCCAGGTGCAGGACCTTGTACTTGGCCTTGTTGAACTTCACGAGGCTGGCATGGGCCCACTTCTTAATCCTGTAAAGGTCCCTCTAGATGGCAACACATCTCTCCTTTGTGTTGACCACACCACACAGCTTGATGTTGTCAAGAGACTTGCTGAGGATGCCCTCAATCCCACTGCCCATGTCACCAACAAAGATGTTAAAGGTTTTAATCCCTGAATGCCACTTATCACTGCTCTCCATTTGGACATTAAGCTGTTGATCACAACTCTTTGAGTGCTACTCAGTCAAAGTTGTGTATAGTACCTGTCACAGGCAAGACAATCCGTGGTCTATCTGAATATAAGTATCTATTAAAACCCTAATGAGATGAGAGCTTTTGTCTGACTTGGCTACCTCATATACTCATTCACTCACTCACTGCCCCTCTGTGACCACTGTGCTCACTCTATCTCCCATTCCCATTAGGGAGGCTGCTGCTGGTCTGGGAAGGTCAAGCAGTAAGTTACGACAGTCATCATTCAGTTACTGCCCCAGGCTTCCCTGGTATCCTGGGTGTCTCCTGGTATTCTTCTCCATGCGTGTCACCCATCTCCAGGATCTCCCCAATTCCAGGATAATTTCTGTAGCCAGGGTCTTCCGTTTTTTCTTTCCTTCTAAGATCAGTCTTCTGGGAACCCTTCTTTTCCACCAGGAGTTCATAGTTGGTTTCTTTGGTGTTTTTCTTCACCTAAACAGTCTTTGTGCAAATGCACAGCATGTGATCAGCTTCCTAATTTGACCTGGTCTCATGTCTCTTCATTAATTGGAAGAGTCAGGACTTTTAACTTTTATTCAGTGCAAGGTAGTAATAAAAGGTACAACTAGATTGTATTTGTTGCAGGTAGAAAGTAGCAGGATTCTGCTTGATAGTTCAGAACTTCAGTTTTTGACATTCATCACATACACAATAAGATCCCAATTATCTTCTGACATTCAAAGTTTAAATTATTTTTTCACCTATAGCATTATCATGTGCATTAATGAGTATTCTCTCTAAGAAAAATACATTTAAATAAGACCTAATTTTGTGAACATGCTGTCTTCCTGATTTCTTTAAAACAAGTTGGAGAGTCAAAAAGAAAAGCACTCAAAACATACTGGTCAATCATTAATAACTGCAAGGTGAAGTAAAAAAGGAAAAGGAAAATAAAGCCAGTGTCTCCTGATGTTCCTGTCAGTTTATCACATTTCCCAGCTATCACACATGTAATAAAAGTTTCATTTTTTCTTTTTTTATCCAATTAAAAATTTACACCACCTAAATATTCAAACCTTTGTTTTCTCAGTGTATGGAAACAATCCTGAGTGTCACAGATGGGGGTAGGGAATAAAAAAAAAGTGAAAATTAGTATTGTTTTGTCTTTTTTTAACCTCCAAGCTTTTTCATAGAGAAATTTCTTATCATGGCCCAGTAATGGTGTTTGCCACCAGCAGCAGAAATTTCCTTGGTGCAATAGAGAAATGGAAAACACATGGCAGCAGGCAGAGTTTGTGTTGGGTCAGGACACAGGGATTTTTTCCCATGATATGTCTCATGGAAAGAATCTGCCCTGTTCTGGCCTGCACCTTCTGTTTGAAGACAGTGAAAGCTCTCTAACTATATGAAGCCAATAATAGTTCAAGTTAAGATTCCTAACCTTTTAGGAAAGCATAAAAAAAACTTCTGCATTTTATTTTATTTTTTTAACCCACCACAAACAAAAGTCTGTTTGGCTTTATTACAAATTAAGATTTTAGTTTCCCTAGGTTTGCAAATGCAAGACAGGAAAGCAGCATCTTTGCAAAACACTGTTCTTGTGTTCTTGTTTTATTCTTCCTTTCCCATCATTTACTATTCAAAGACAACTGATGCGGGAACATGTCTGAACTGATTATTCTGTGCTACTTCTATTTGATCTCTCCTCCTTTTCCTATGACCTTTATTCCCATGGGATTTTTGCATATCAGTCTCCTCTGAATTCCTGCCTCTTTGATATTCATATTGAATGCTAGTATTGCTGCAGCTTCTCTTTGGCCTTTTATATAATGAAAAGGTGAATGAATCACAAGAATCCTGAAACTGAAAGATGCTAAACGGTGTGATAAGGGTGTGGAGTTCTCTCTCCCTTTTTCATCCTTACTTATGTATTTTCTCTGTTCCTTACAGGTTTTATGCAGGTGTATTTTTCAGGGCAGTGAAGCCTGCTGAGATGTAAAATGAAGCAGTGATAAACAGTAGACAGATGCATAAAAATTGAAATGGTGACACTACAGTTAAGGTGCTTCTGTCAAATATAAAAAAAAAAGGTGAAGAAATTACCCTTTTTGTACTGTGTGAGCTCTAGCTGGCTTGTTTTTCTTTAAACATCCTAGAACCTCTTAATTACCAGAGAATCTGAGGTGTCATTAAGAAAAGATGAGTAAGAAGTAATTTTCTTATTTCCATACCTTAAAAGAATAGCGTGTCAAAAATTTATTACATTTTGAAAAATCTATGGATTTTGTAGCCAGTCTTTTTGTTGGCAATATAAATTGTTGATCAGAAAAACCTGAAATAAAAATTTTGCTCTTTTATGAGTAGAAAACAAAAGGCATTTTTGTGTTGCATTAGAAGTTCAAATGTGCACACAGTCCAAGATCTTTTGCAGATTACTCTTTATGTACTCTTCTATATGAAGAAGAGTTTGGAAAGCTGAAGTGTTCTGAAAAAGTATAACTGAAAAATTTAATATGAAAATATTCAGGTCCATGTGTAATTCTCAGTAAAATGGAATTATAGTCTGTGATATTTTTATTTTCAAATTGGACAGAGGTTTGGTGCAAGGTTTTGTTTTCCATGATCATGACTTTACTACCTGCTTATTGATTATTTTGGATGCGTGGTGTGCGTGTGTCTGACATGTCAGGAGTTTCATTCTGATAAAATCCAAGACCCAATTGTACAGGTTCCACAGTGTTTTGGGGGCCTTACACAGAAAGCTGAATGAGAGACTTTTGCTGAAGGCATTGCCCTAGTATCTGAGATATCAATGTTGTCCTCAAAAATTGGCTTATGCTCTGAACTATCAATACTGCACATAGTGTATTAAACACTTTTATATGGTAAGTCCTTATTCAACTCCCCAGTCTTCCTCTTCTTTGATTGCTATAATTGGGGAAAAATGTTTTTTTTACACTGTTGCAAGGATGCTTTAACTGATTTCCTTGTAATACTTTTCGAAAATGCGGTGTGAAATCCAAATGAGGATCTAGATATCTATTGCAATCTAAGATAATGATTAAATTTAGTCTTCTAAATTGTGCAATTTCTTACTCTGATTCAGAACTTATGCCACTTTACATTATGCAGAATTCACATATTAATCATTTTGTGTTCTGCTGAATTCTGGAAGTTCCAAGTATGTAAATATCTTGGTATATATTTGAGAAATGCATAGCAAACTAAGTTTGATACTTGAATGATCTCTGATAAATATATGTGATGATTTGGTAAAATAAATTATTTTGAATATGCATGTCAGAGTTAGTAGGGGTTTAGTGAAGGATTGTGTGTGTATGTCTATAGGTATACACCTAAGTACACACAGATGCACACATTTAAAAAAAATAAATAAAACTTCAGAAATGGCTTGTAGTCTTAGGATTTCTGGCTGCAGTAAGACTTCAGAATTCTACCTACAGTTATTATCCTGGATAAGCCTTTCATAGCAATTTTTTATCTGTGAGCCATTAGTAATCATATTAAACGTGAAATTCTGAATGGTTTCCATTAAGTAATAACTAAACAACCCTCTGCTCAGCAATAATCAAAATAATGGAAGCCACTAGCCCACAATGAGGCTAAATGGAAATGCTAGCAACTGTTTCTGAAGCCCTAACAACATAAGTTTGTGCAGCCTTATGACTCCAAAATAGCTCTACTGGGGGGTGAAAGACAGAAAAAGGCCAAGAGGAACATATGACACATTACCTAAGTAGCTGCTAGTTAAGAGAGACCATTGGAAAGAGTTCTGACTTAAAACACAGTTTAGAATGTATGAACCAAACCAGTACAACTCCACTTCTGTAGAGGTCGCTCCTTTGCAACTGCTGCATAATCTTTCTGTTCACACAGACAAGGGACTCACTCTGCAGCCACTTTCTCTCAGTTTTCTTTAGATGGACAAAGTGTGTGCAAGTTTCAGAAACCAGAGCAAGGAAGTACTTCTGAATCTTCCAGCTGGCACACATACACAGTGCCTAGAGAAGTAGCCCTCTAAGGCTTTCCCATCTAGGTAATATTGCACCAATGTACTTGCTTTTGATGTGATTTCTTCTAATCCTGGATCACCCTGATTCATGGCCAAGTCCTGCTTCTCTGCTCCTGGACAGCTGGAGAGCCCGTATTATATCTCTGCTTTCTCTGCTCCTGTTGGTGCTCAGTGTCTTACAAGACTGATTTTTTTTCCTAAACCTTTTTATGTCTTTGGATTTTTAACTAGTTTCTCCTTTTGGGAATAGCTCGTTTCTACGCTGTTGCCATGCCTGACTGACATCCAAGCCAAGACCTCATGAAATTTAGAGTAGTATCTTGCCTTCAGAATAAATTCCCTCTTAGGTGATACTCTTTAAAGAGCTTTTGATCTCTTATGGCAGAGCTCTCCTCTTGCCCAGAATTTTAAATATATCTGAAATGTTAAACATTATTTTTTTTTTCCTATTAGTAATGGGCAGAATAAGGATGTGGAATTCATACATTAACAAAAATATACAAAATGCATCTATATAACCCAGTCTGCTTTTTGACATGAAAGAAACTTAAGTGCAAAGTGAGTACTGACAAGAAAACTCATTCTCTGAGGATGTAAAAAAGTGCAGTATGAGCCTGCCTAGATTTTTCTTCAGTATTCATTGAGAATAAGAGTAAAAAAGTGTAGCTAAATAAAGTCACACCTTGCCATGGAATTTTTATCTCCCTTTTTAGGAGAGTATATGTTTTTCAGAGTGTATTCCAAGTCTTTCATAACTAGTGACCAAGACATGAAATTATGAAAAGTCAAGATTTTAGCCCATAACAGTTTCTAGGCAATACCAATGCAGTGTACTATGCTTAAGCTGGAAATGTTTTAGAACTTTGTGGGAGCACAAGCCAGCCCTGAATCATAATGAAAATCTATTAGGTATGAATAGTAACAGCCAAGAACACTTAATATCCCACTTGAAGCCATTAATTTTCTGAATCACCTAGTACTTTTCTACCTGAGATTCATTTCTTGAACACGTCATAACATCACTTTATTCCCCACAAGGTCTTCCTAGAGCCCAATAGCTTCCTAATTTTTTCTGTAATACTTCTAACTTCATACTTAGATGTAGTGGCAGTAATGTCAACAAGTTGTCAATAATACAAAAGACATTTAAAATCATGTGGTTAGAGGAGAAGAAGTAGACCTTGCCAAATATATAGCAACAGGGTGTTTAATATTTCAATAGTAGAAACTGTTGAATTGCCAGTTATTGTTGGTGTTTGCATTACTCAGAACAACAATGGCATTACCTTGTTCTTCTGCTGATCAATAGGTTGCTTATAACAAAAGCATAAAATTTCCTTTAACAACCTCTCATAAAGTGCTTCTTACCATAGAAGATATTTCCTGTGACAGTAACTATGTGTTATATATATATTAATAAATTATCTTAACAGCAATAAAAACAAATCATTCTCAGTCATGGCCAGTTACTCCTGTGTTGCTTCTTTGTATCAGCTTTCAGCTGAATGAGGGCACTGGACCAAAATTCAGTCCCACAGTATCATAGGGAAAAGCAACTCTTTCCTGCACTTCTGGATTCTGATCTAATAATTACCTCTTCAAGGAACTACAACCATCAATTACATCCATTAGATTACATGTGCTTTGGCAATGCTGCTAGGTTATAGGCACTATAATTCAGTTGCTGAACTCGTCCCACAATGAACTCAGCCTGTGCATCCTTTTATTAACCTTGGAAATCTGAGACTATGGTTGATCATCCGATAACATTGGTGTAGTGTGCCTACTTCTGTACAGATGTGTCAAAGCAACAGGCTAAGCCTGTGCTGACAGATTGTGTGAAACAGTGTGCAGAGCTGATTACTTTCAAAATTATCTCCTGTCTGATCCAATAGTTTCTGACTTCTTAAAATAAATCATTATTTAAATTAAATTGTAGAAGCAAAAATTGCTAGTATAATAACCATGACATTGTGTAAATCATGCTCTTCACGGAAAATGTAAGTGTAATGTCTTATAAACAGTGAACCCTTTTGTTACTTTCTACCTCTTTCATCTTGTACTATGGGATGAAGGTTTAAATGAATAGAGGTATCAGTAAGTAGAAGATCATAATATGATTATATCTAAGATCAGGACAGTAAATAGATAGATTTAGCACAAGTTAGTACATGTTTTAATGAAATTTCCACGTTACCTGGGAAATGAGAAATATGACTGTGTTGCTATATATACTGATTGTTATATTGAATGGATTATTAAGGTTGTTCTACTGTTATTACTGTTCTTTTAAACAATTAGTAAATGGCACAACACAGTATTTTTTCCTGCTCTAGAGACCAGTGAATTTAACTTGGTGAATTTAATTACAGTTCTCTTTCCAAAACTCAGAACTCTTAAATCTCTTAGGGATTCTCATGGACTGCTGGTGTATAACTCATCTTAACACCTTTTTATGATTGTTACCATATTTAACTGTTTGAACATAATTTCAAACCAATTGTAATCCCATATGTGTTTTGTTTTAATGTTTGTAACAAAGCTACTCTGCTTCATCTCTTATGTCAAGATGGCACTGAGAAGCTTCTCAGAAGCTATGACATAAGATGGGTGAAGATCCATGCTCTGAATGCTGCTAAGCCTCTCATTAGCTCCTCCACAATTCCAGTGTCAGAAAGGCAGCAAACATAGATCAACCTAGTTCGTCAGCAAAGGATTCAATTTGCAGTATGCTTTAGAAAGGATTGCAAAGTGGATCAAAAGCATTGAGTGTTGGCTATCAGTGCACCTGTTTTATTTAATTTTTAAAATTAATATATTTATTTATTTATTTATGAACTTGAATTTCATTACTATATCTTTACCATGCACTTTTCTAGGAAGTTATTCTGTTTGTTTAGTCTTTGCTCAATTTGCTTGCATTTTTTGAGGTAAAAATTCTATGAGCTATTATGGACCACAAGATACACAAGCATGCTAACAACAAAAATGTATAAACCCGTTGAATAAAGAACAATCTTTTAATAGGTGCTTTACTTTTCACCACATGAATTAAGTAGAGATCCAAAACTTAGTTGAAAAATTTTCTTGGTGTGACTAAGAATTATAATTAAGGCTGTTTTTTCATGAGAAGCCTGGAAAAAGAAATTTTACTAAAATTTATTACTTTTTTTGTGTGTAATTAGCTGTAACATGCACATTACTTGAAAATGAACGTGGTATAGAGATGCAAAATTTAATGTTATGTGATCTTAATTTTATAACTTTAAATTTGTAAGCAAAATAGATTAAGTATAGCACTTTGCTGTATTCAGCCCACTAATACAAAATTTTTAAATGTTGATTTATATTATGGATCTCTCACATCCTTGTGAGAGCATCTTAAGCAAGAGGATATCTGTGGTCTACTATAGAACAGAAAGCCAAATTCTGTAATGTCTTACATCCTTCCAAATGATTCTTAATTAAGGCTACTTATTAATATTGTTGTGTTTCTGCATTCTTTGCTCATTCCTGCACCTAAATACTTTTATAAAAATAATTAAAAAAAAAAAAAAGCAGAAGCTATTGTCACAAGGTAGACAATATCCATTTCTCCTTTTTCTTTAGTTCTTTTCAGAATGACATCTAGTATCTTCAAAATTTTGAGTCAGTTACATAAAGTGTAGTGGAACCTCAGTGTTTGCACTCAACTTCTTTGTATAAGAATCACATTCCTGTAAAAAAGGAAATAGAACCAGTCAGAACCATAAAAATCTTAAGGCAGCCTAATCATCACAATATGAAATTAAAAATTAATATCTAATAAATAAGTAAAAGTTGCATTCTGTTTCACAGGAATGCTAGGGGACTGCAAAGTTTCATATGTATCTTAATTCATAGATCTGCACCTTCAGCCAATGCTCCTAGTTTGAACATTGTTAGAGCGAGGAAAAATGCAAATTTCAGACTTGGTTTGGATCTTAATGGTCCAGCCATGGTAATTAGAATGATGATTTTTTTTTCAATAATCTCTCCTTTTAAAGCTTACAAAGAATTCAGAGGCATATCTTCCATCTTTAGCCACTTTTCACCAGTGTGTGCCATGTTTCTCAAAAGCTGGACTGCTCATCTGCCCTGGAGCCAGGGAACATTATCAAGTGTAATTCTTGTAGGATTTACTATGATGGCATAGTCCCCATGACCTCCCTTTTGGAAAATAGAAAGTTCCCTCACGTAATTCAGACTTGCAGAAGGTTATACACTCATCCCAGTAATCCTGTTCTGGACAAATAGAGTTTTTCACATAATTCACTTCAGCAGTAATTGTGCAAACACAAACAAAATACAGGTTTTGGAAACTCTAAAGCAAAATGAAGCTCTGACTTTATGTGTCTTTGCCACAGGGAGTGGCAATGCCTTAGAGTTAGGATCAGTGTTATTATTTCCTTTTTCTATACATTTTTTTTATCCTCAAAAGCTTAACAAATTGACTCTTACACTAACAAGCAATCCAGAAAGGTCATTTGTTTTGGAGCTAATTTATAAGGAAAGAATAACATTGATAGGTTATTTCTCTATAGTGTAGGAATTCATTTGTTATTAGTACAATGCAGTGACAGATACTGTTTCACAGAAGCATAAATGCAGGAATTTAAAGTAAAGCATCACTGAGTGCCATCCTTACTCAAAGACATTAATTTGCCAGGGTAATTGTTACAGTATATAAGCAATCATTCATCAAGTGAAATGTTTTGGTCTAACAACGTGATTTACAAATGTGCTTATAATACAGTATTTAAATGGGCAAAGAAAAATTAAGCCAATAGGAGGCTAATTAAATTGAGACTATTAGGTTTCAAAATATGCTCAGTAAGTATCTGAAAGAGAACATGAGGAAATTATGTTAAAGAGCTTTTTTTGTCTTTGTGCAGCATCATCAAGTACCAGATTGTTAGCTGATAGGACAACCCAGCCACCCTATTTTATAACTTCATACAACTGGCAGATCAGTTGCTTGAAAGAATTAGAAAGCCATACCTTAAAACAATATCATAACCTGTTTAGAACTATCATGGAAAGTCTTAATAATTCAGCTCAGCCCTACCTAAATGAAAATAAAGATTTCTACAGAGAAATGTACTCAGAAATTACTTGTGAAAGCAAAGGCAAACCAGAAATAATGCACTAGCAGACTTTGTTCTCCAAATTTTGCTTAAGAGCAGCTGGAAGTAACACACTGCAAATGACAACATAATTTGTTCTCTCTGTTAGTCTACACTTTAACTTTTTAATATCCACAAACAGCATCAAAATGATTGTCCATGAACCACAGGCTAGAGAACACAGCTTAAAGGTTCCTGAAAGTGAAAATGGAGAGTGCTCTAGTATGTATTTTTCTCCTACTCTTTTTTTGTTGTTGTTGTTTTGTTTTGTTTTGTTTGTTTTTTGTTCTTTGTTTTTTGTTCTTTGTTCTTTGTTTGTGTACTTGGTGGGTTTTTTTTTCCTCCTTGAAATAATTAATTAGCAAACTCTACTTTCAGGGAACTCAACTCCCCAGTGATGGGTCAGTGTTTTGAGTCTCGCATAATTAAGTTCACTTCGAGGACTGACTCTGAGTTTTCCAGATGCAGTTTCATTCTTTGGTTTAAGTAATTTGAAAAACTTTGATGTTGTATATGTAAAATAAAAAGAGCAAGGTGAGTGAAAGATCTGTGTTCTTTTAACAGACAGGTACTAAACCTACCTCTTATTTCAAGGAATTTAGATGAGAACTGATGAAAATATGGTCTTACAGAAGTCTGAATTTAGTAAATAGTAAAATAGTAACTGTTTAATTCATGGAATTAATATATGTATGCTTTTTAAAAGTAATTCTGGCTGTTATGCTAAATATCATTTAATCCATAAATACTGACATCTAAAAAGGAAAACATCATTGTCTAAGGCTCATACTGGAAGTAAAAAATATTTGACTATGGTTGTTTTCCAGCTAAGGGGAAAAAAATAAAAATAAAAATAAAAATCCAGTTCTCACATAGGTAGATTCAATAATACCACCATGTTATATAAAGTATACATAAATAAATAAGCCATTGGGCCCTCTTTATAAAACATACAGACTCAGTAAAAAGCTCAAGCATAGGAATTTTTCCCCTTTGAAGTTCACATTTAACATGTTCACTTTCCCAAACTTGTTTATCCCTACTGTATTTAATTATTTGATCTTGAAGAAAAAAATTACTGTTTGTCAAATAGATATTAGTCATGCCACAGAATGCTTGACTACAGGTTGCTTGGGTACTACTCTGAGTAGCACAGTAGCTTGAGCTACATAAACCAAAATGAATTTTGATTTTCATAAAATGTCAGCAAGAGTGCAGATTTCTTTGGTATATTCATTAAATAGTGACTTCAGTGAAACAATACTTATCAACAGCATCCAGCCAGTACATGGCTTTGTGACGTACTGTTTGCTAATTGTTGTTATTTACAATGAAGTATCTAGCAGTAGACAGTTCACAATATATATTAAGACATCATGTCACAGTGCAACTAATAGGTGATCAAGCTGCGTACTTGGGAAGGGTAAATTGGCCATTCGTTGGGTCAGGGTAGCTTAACTGCTCATTTTATACGTATTTGCACAGCTAATAGCTGTGGATCTCTGTACATAGTACTCTAGTGATCTATCTTCATAGTACTGATGATGTAGAAAATATATTTATTCCTTACTACTGGGTATGTTTCCTAAACCTAAATCTTGCAGGGTATTTTTGTACTAAGAAACCATTAGGAACTCTATAGTACATTTTGCATTTGTACTTCATATCACCATGGTGTTAAACCTCAGATGGCTGAGGATATTTATTTCTTGTGATTAGTGAAAAGTTAATTTTGTTCTTCTACTTGACTTAGCAATGCTATTTTCCTTCATTTTACAGAATTAAAATGTGGTGTGATATGAATGGCTTATCTTTTATTTGCTAGTTATGGTGAATTTTCACCCGCTTCTAGCAGATATGTGTGTCCATGATCATAAGGGCTAATAAGATTTCTTGTTTATTTTTATGCATGCAAAAAATTTTTAGTTTGTTGGTGACATAAGAGCAGACACTGTTAGACACATTGCCAATTTTGCCAATGAAGCAAGAACAGTTCTACAAAACAATAAAAGTCTGTGGCCATCAATAACATTCAAATATACACGAAAATGTGATGGACAATTTGATTCACCAAGACTGCGTAAGAAAATCTTAACTGGAATAGTTAATAGATGTCACATTATGTAATGGAACATATCGAATGATCATTTTTTAAAAATCAACACTATGGCCTATATGCTTGTAATCAAAATCCTATTCATCAGGGAATAATTTTAATAGAGCTAAAGTAAATATAGTTATTAAGGGACTTTTCAAATCTTAAAATTTCTTGATTCAGAGGTAGCTAATTAAACTCATTCATAGAGCTATTTTCAGATGTATCCTTTGCTTTTAATCTGTCGTTGCAAAATTTATGTTAGTTTTGTTTTTATTCACATCAGTCCTTTCTAATCCATATAACCTTGTAATGCCTTTGAAGACTTTCTCAGAATCTTCTGTAACAAACTAGCATATTGTGACTGTATAAGCTTGTTAAATCCTAGAACTGTGGAAACATTCACTTCCTATTTATTGACTGAGAAAACCTGTTAAGACATTGCAGTAGGGTTTAAAACTGACCATAATTTTCTGGTCATCAGGATTTTCTATATTCTGATGAGGTCAACACACAAATTTTTTTGACTGCAAAAGGATCATATGTTATAGCATCCTCTGTGGTTCAATTGAAGTTGATGCTTGCATCCATGATCTGCCTCAGTGGAGAAGCTGAGAATTCAAATTGTTCCTGGGAAATAAACATCTCAAAGGAAAGCACAGAGCAAAACTTAAGCCATCTGGTCAGCACTGTACTGGGGATCTTGCACTTTTCAATTTTTCTGCTGCCCTTGATTGGTAGATAAACAAAGAAATATAGTCTCCAGGTCAAGCAAATGACAACTTTCATACAATTAAAAATATTTCCTTTTGTGTATACCACAAAGTAACATTTTGAATTCATTTATCTAATGTAAGCCATATCAGCTTAGTGTTTAGTTATTTAGAAATAAAAATATTTTAAATAACCGGTTTCATTTAACTGTAGATCATAAGACATTTGTAAATGCTGTAGTGCTAGCAATTATTCCAGACCTTCCTTTGCTATGAAGAAACACCAAAACATTTTCATGAATCTGTTTTATTGCTCTCACATACAATAGAGTAAAACCCTATTTTATAAATACTGCGCTTGACATTTATTTCAGCACAATTTCAACTGACTGCATTATTGCTTTACGCATTTATCTCTAGAAAATTTTCTTAAAAGGATTTTTAGAACTTTTTTTGATCATGTTTTTGCACTCCTTACTGGCAACTTAAACTCAAATTAGGTACTTCTCTCTAAGTAGAAAATGTGTATCATGGCAGTACAGAGTAATAAGTTTTATTTACCAAAATATAGATGAAAAAGAGTTCCAATTGTCTGACTATTATTAAAAATCTATTTCAGCAGAAATCATGCCCAATACAAATATAAAAAAAAACATTGTAGTTGTTGGTACTGAAACCTATTCTTACATTAGTTGGAAAAGGGTCATAGTTCATCTTTTCTGAAGCCCTTACATTATATACCTCACATAACCCAGTGGTGCTCTCTGTATCAATAAATACTATATCAGAACATCATAAATGTGAGAATGCAGCAGAAAAATGCTACCATTTCTGAAAGTGTTTTCTCAGAATTATCAGTCATTTTTTTCTTGTCTACAGAGAAAGTAATATCCTGCAAAGGAAAGGGCATCGACTGGACAGGTAGGAGGCTGCAGTCACCCTCTCAGTTACTCACTGTAGAGGTCTGAGGTGACATTTGCCACTCTCTTCCCTCTCTCATACTGGTTTGTATTGTCTGCTCAAGTAATTTGACTCTTTAAGATAGGAAAAGGGTGAAAACAAATTTCATAACTTCAAACTAGGCAATTTGATATCAGATTGCTGACAGACACACAGTCACATTTAAATTTATGCAAATCCTTGCATGTAAAGTCTGAAAGGGCTATAGGCTTCACCTGTGTCTTACCAGTTTGAGCATCCTGCTTCCCCACGTAGGACAGATCCCTTCACTGTCCTAGTGTTCTGTACAGTACTTCCTTCCAGAGTTAGGAACCTTGCCTCACACCTTTTAGTATTTTTCAAGACCAACAAATTGCAGAGGTGGTTAAGTACTGTACAACTGGGCAGAAGAATGTGTCATATTCTGAGGTGATATCAATTAATGATATGAAAGTCCTTTTTTTCTAGCTGTGAATAGGTTCAACTAGCCTAGGTGAGGTGAAGAAATACTGGGCATAAGGAACACAATGGATGGCATATATAAATGTTAAAGTGAACAATTGTAGCACATAGTTTCAAGAAAGAAAATACTTTTTGTCTCTCTCTTGTCAATGCTTTATTTTCACTTCTTGACAAAGTATGAGTTCCCCCATTATCCCTTATATAATTAGTATATGCGTGGTTTCCTTATCCCATACAATTTTTAGATTTAATTTACAAGCATAGCAAATTGTCTGTATTCGGTTCCATGTATTTATACAGTAAAATGTCTGTTGTTCATGCTCAACGTTTTTTCAGTACAGGTTATTTGTGTGCTTGCAAAATAGGATAAAATGGTTATCTTTTTCTCATGAAAGATGACCTGTCAGTTTACTTCTTTGAATTTATGACCTGCAAACCATAGAAATCACATAGGTTGAACCTCTTCCAGAGACTTATTTGAAATGTGGACATGATGTTCCCTCATGAACACTCTGTGTTGTTCATTATTCCTAATATTACACATTATTACTAATGTTACAGAGAAGTCTCGATAAGGAAAAGACAGAGCAGAAAGAACCGTGCCTTGGCTGTCACCTCACAGGAGAATTTTTGCTGTGCCTTTTGCAGCCACACTGCCTGTCCCACATTGGCCTTATCAGCCATCACACACTTGCAGCAAGCGTGGGGAGAGCCTTCTGAAATCTTTGTTTGTGAAGCCAAGCCATGATGGTGATTTCAGGTTTACACATTTTTTACACATTTATACACAGGTTTACACTTCTATTTTTCTTACTAGGAATTCAAGTCCAATGAATGAGATGATCCTGAAATTAGTAACCTATTTGAAATTTCTGGTAGAATAGCCATGATATTGGACAGAAGTTCAGAGATGTATACAATGCAGGAGGAAGTTATTTCTGAAAATGTGGTTAATTCAAAACTGGAATTTGAACAAACAGGCTATAGTTAACTTCCGTCCAGCATTCATAGTTTGGTAAAAACCTGCCATATATTTCTAGGAATCCTAGACAAATGATTAATGTAGTTAAGATCAGTGTGCTTATATTAATGTGTGGGAATGTGAGAACCTACACTGTTACTAGAAAACAAAAACGTTTTACTATGTTTTCTATGTTACTCCCCATGCAGTTGGTAAATACCAAATCCATTTAACCTGTTCTGCTATCAATATAGAATATCCATCAAACTCTGTCAGACTAAATTATTGCTGGCTGAACATTTGTCAATAATTAGCCCTAAAATAAAGGTAGACACACTACTTTAAGAATAACATATTACATCTGGTTTGGCAAATGAAAATGCCTTCCCAGCACGCCACTGCTAACTACTTTCGAACTGCAGATCAAGCTGCAGCAGGGCTGGTTTAGTATGCAGTAAAATTTTCAGGCTCTACGTTTGACAAAATTCCCTTTTCCCCAGCACTATTAGAAACCACATCTACTTTTCCACCAACTCCCTGCACTGTAAGGAGTGAGATGAAGAGGCAGCTGCCTGAAACAGACTGTCCCTGTTTAACCTCCTGCTTTCTGAATGCTCAGTGTCTCAAAACCATTTCCTTACATAACCTTTTCTTTCCCCACATTTAACTGCTGTCAACTGAACTGTTGGTGAAAATCAACATTTACACTGGGGAAGTACAGGGAAAAAACCCAAAAGCATTCACCTTTTGTTCAGGTTTCCCTTGCTAGGATACAATGTAATTGTGCAGACAGGTTTCAGTATATAAACTCTTTAAAATAGATGGTATCTAATCTGTTTTAAAGCCTTTTGAACATTAGCTGTATTTAATTGCACCTAGAAATACAAGGGAAAAGTGTTACACTGAACATGCTAATTATGATCAAGTTACATATATACATATATACATACATACAGCATTATTAGTTTCTCTCCACACAGATATAGTGAACCAGATGACTGAAACAGGAAAAAAAAACAGTTCAGATGAGAAGGTGTGGCCATGAGCAGTCAAGAAAAATAAAATAACACTGCAAGGATTCATCTTGTTTTGTTTTATTTTGGTTTGGTTTGGTTTTGTAGCTGCCGTTGTTAGCACTGGCTAAGTGAGACTACAGACAGTAAATGATTTCCTCATCCCTGGAGCTGAACCCTTCCAGTCAGTGTGAAGCTCACTACTTCAGAGATGAAGAAATGATTTTGCTGCCCCTTCTGGCTTTGCAAGAGATGCTAATGAAGTTTTAATGAAACAAAAAAGCTGAAAAGCTACTGTGTGAGACTTTTCTGATAAAGATTTAAGCTCCTGTATGTTGACTTTGATAAGTGAATGACAAGATTCAGATTCCTGGGAGCATGATACTCATTTTATCTTTTGCTTATGTGTGTATTTGTGAGTAAAGAGTTAAAAATTTCTCTGTAGCAAAAAAATAGTGTATTTTTTTGTGCCTCCACACATCTGTTATTCCTCTGGGGAAGAAGAACCTAAATAAATGAATCTATTGCTGTCTGAGCATTAAAATCAATAGGTTTCTCTCATTATGAGAAGAAACGGGTCTTTGTTAAACATTATTGTGTGAATTTCTCAAGTAAAAACTATACAAACTGCATTTTTATGTATTAATTATAAAGAAAAAAAACTATTTTATTTCTCCTTTTGAAATTTCCCAATAAACATAACAGACATTCACTCAATTTCAGCTCACACTTTGTGCCAATTTAGCCATTCGAGTGATGTTTTGAAAGCTCTAAAGTGTGTTACCCTGAGATGATAATTAAAAAGTTGTAAAAGTTGGATTATAGTATGCTGAAATCTTCAGTGTAATATGTTTCTTCCTCATGCTCTCCGAACACTAATTTCTTTTTTTAACTCTGATTTAATACTGAGCTATCTAAAAGTGCCATTTGAGGTATACTAACAAAAAACAAATGTGCACTTTCTGTTTCTGTTTAAAAATGGCTTCTTAAAAAGGAATGTATGGACTTTGAAGCTTACCAGATACAAAGTGATAAACAAAGTGATAATAAAGGCAAGCACAGACCAAAAATATGAATGTCCTATGCCTGCATGAGAGGTAAGATGATATCCTTTAGGGGAGTAGGAGTGCAGAAAAATCAGATACTCATTGTGATTTCCTTAACTTTATCTACATTATGTTTACTGTAGCAATACAAAAACCTACACTGGAAAGAAAACTTAAGCCTTATGTTTGTCATGATTCTGTTTCATGTTCAGATTTTCTACTGAGATTATTTTTTTATACTGGTAGCATATGCTCACCGTTTCTTTTCATTCTTCATCATTTAATGCAGTCTTCTAATAGAAGATGGGAGAAAGAACAAACCTGGAGCATAACAAATGAGTTCCAAACCAGGAGTCATACGAGCATCTGAACTTTTCTGCTATTTTTCTGTGCTAAAGGAGAAGGTTGTTTTGGTTCCTGAGATGAAATGAAGAAATTTGTCTATATAAATAGTTTTAGACCAATCTTATTTTTCTTTGAGATTAATTTCAAACCTAAATTGCAATATGATAAAGAGTTTATTTGTGGATGCCACATGTGAGATTGTGTTCTAAGCTCTCAATCAGTGATGATTTGCTATTAGATAGTAGAGCCTGGTTGGTATATAGGTTTACCAAGCACTAAGCACATCTGCTTCAGAATTGCCTAGTGCAACCTGACAAGTGCAAAGATATCAGTGTCTAGTTCTAGAAGGTGTGATGTATGAGAGACCTAAACCCTAATGGAAAGAAGCTGGAGGTTGCTGGTTGTAGTTTTTAAAATGGCACCAGATATAAAGCCATCTCATCACCTCCTTAGTTTAAGGAATTAATTGTAAAACAACATTCAATATCAAAGGTCTTATCAGCTCTTGACTTCTGTGGTGGATATTTGCGTGGGTTTCTAACCTTCATTTTTCCTAAGGGCTGGGCTCACACATTTGTCGTGTGTGTCCTTGTGACTGAAGCTCTGAATTTCTGCTGTCACACACAACTTCTAGACAGAAAGATCACTATGTTTTCCATGTATTTGTGATGGTATTTTGTAACATCACAAACCACCTGGTTGCACAGTGAACACAGCAGTACATGTTTGGGAAATACAATTATTTTAGTTCCTTTCCTACTTTACAGCAATGACTAAAAGGCAGAATGTATTTACAACTGATATCAGTTGTCCTAGTTTGGGCCAGGATAAAGGCAATTTTCTGTCTTGTACTTTTGTTTTCAGCTAAGTCTCTTGTAAATAGCTGCACTTGCTGAAATTAACAGCAAGATTCTCAGTCAGTGTCTGCTTCTAGGACTGATAATGCTCAGTGTTTATAGTTACAGCTCAAGACTGGTGTGCAGAACCAAGGACACTGCTCAGTTCTGAGGAACATTTTGCCCTCTGGAAGGAGAAAAGGAGTAAAGAGGTCACACCTGCAAATCCTCCCTTAGGGAGGAACTGACAAGATAAATGACCAAAATTGACCAGAGTATTCCATCCCATATATGTCATACTCAGTGTAAATTTGAGGGATCACGAGGGTCAAACCCTTCCTTCTTCACCAGTCCATGTTTGCTTCAGCATCCTGGGAGGATTCCATCCATTTGTCTGCCTGTGGTCCTGATCTGTGCCAGCCTGAATCTGTGTGTTCCTGCCTCCAGCTCCTGACTACCGCTGACCCCAGGATTCCAGCCTGAACTTTCCAGGGCTGTCCTGCGGCCTTGGTGATGATGTGAGAGTTACTGGGGGAAAAGGGGGAGGAAAGTGGTATCAATTTTCCTGTATATTTGTATATATTTAGTAATTTTTTCCTTTTTATCATTACTGTTTCATTAAAGCTGTGTAGTTTAGTATCCAACCTGTAAGTCTCTCTGCCTTATTCTTTCTCCTTTCTTTATCAGGGAGGGGGATTAATAGAGAGTATCTGTTATTCAGTTTAATTGCCAGGCCAGTGTTAAACTGTGACATCAGTGCAGTTACCAAAAGAGGATATACTTTTCTTAATTTGTAGAACCCCAGACACTGCCCACACATTGCTTCTGCTTGCACAAGCTTCCGGTGACATACAGTTAAACACCATATATTGCTCAGGCCAATAAGGTGACCACTTTTCACAGAATCATAGCACCATAGAATGACTTGGGTTTGAAGGGACCTTAAAGATCATCTAATTCCAACCCCTCTCCCACAGACAGGGACATGTTCCTGTAGACCAGTTTGGTCAAAACCCCATCCAACCTGGCATTGAACACTGCCAGGGTTGAGTCAACTTGTGCCAGAGTCTCAGCAACCTCACATTAAAGAATTTCTTCCTAATGTCTAACCTAAATCTACCCTCTTCCAGTTTTAAGCCATTAACCCTAGTCCTATGACTACATACCTTCATGAAATGACCCCCTCTTCCAGTTTTAAGCCTGCCTTCCTTCCTTCCTGCCTTCCTGCCTTCCTGCCTTCCTGCCTTCCTTCCTGCCTTCCTGCCTTCCTGCCCTCCTGCCTCCCTCCCTCCCTCCCTCCCTCCCTCCCTCCCTCCCTTCCCATATCGCTCCCTCCCTCCCTTCCCATATCGCTCCCTCCATCCCTCCCTCCCTCCCTCCATCCCTTCTTCCCTCCCTCCCCAGTAGTTCTATTTTTAAGGAACTACAACTGAAAAAAAAAAACCATTGCTGCATTCCTCATTGTCAGGGGTGTCTCTTTCTAGCTTTTTTCACAGAACTCTTCTCTGCTTTGGATAAATATTCCAGTCTCTCCGTTATCCTAGTTAGACATAATATAAGTACTCAGTAAAAGATATCTCTGAATCTCCAGAGTGTTCAAACACCTGGCACCAGTATGATTCATTCAAGGAGTGCTGTACCCATAAATCAAATCATGTAATCTGGCATTGTATTAAATGGGTTCATGAAAATCATGGGAGGAAAACTCCACCATCTAACCCATCAGATTTTCACAAAAAGGAGAAGAAGAAAAAAAAAAAAAAAAAAAAAAAAAAAAAGAAAAGAAAAAGGCAAGCTACCTATCTCATCTGCCTCACTGTGCACTCCACAAATGACATGAGACATGAAATTCTCTCTTTATTCCTGGCAGAACACTCCACACCCGACCTTCCCGGAGGGCTCACTGGCCCTGCAACTTGCCTTTTCTTCTTCCCAGCTTTTTCTTGATGTATTGACACAGAATTCCTCATGGGCAGTCAGACAAATCTACACTTTAAAATTTTGCATCATTCTTAGTCTTCAAATACATAAGAAGAAGGGTCATAACAGAAATAGATAAATTGCTCCCTGTGCTCACTGGAGATAGGATAAGAAGCAATAGTCTTATATTGCAGCAAAAGCTATTTAGGACTCTGGCAGGCTTGTGGCAGAAGATTAAAATCAGACATCTAGTTTTCATTTACCTTAATATACTGGACTGAACACAGTGATAAGTCAGAGGCTGATCACTTGTGGTATCAGGCATCCCTTCGCTAATGGACAGGGGAGGAGACAAACACCTCAGTGCTTTAACACCTTCATCTATCTGATTTTGTCTGACAGGGTAAATCTACCACAGCCCTTAGTTTAAGCATTAAAGTAAGACTTCTTAGCAGTAAGCGCAGCCAAACTTTGGAATCATTGGCCGAAGATATTGGCAGAAAACACATCTTAAAGCATCTGTAAGTAGCAGGTTCAGTAAACATCACTCAGGAGCCTTTGATCCTCTGTGAGACAGAAAGGGAAAGAGAAGGTTCATCCCATTGAGCTCACATACATCCCTGTCTGCTTCCTCTGATTTTTCTGAATAAATGATTTTCTTTTTCTTAAATTATCATATATTCTCTAAGCCACCAAAGAAGTCTGTAGCACTGGGTGATGAGCAGACAAAACTCAATCTGATTATTTAATTAGGAGCCAAGACTCTTTCCATATCTGTGGTGGGTTTTTTGTAGATCAGCTTTCAAGCATGGAGATTTTTCTTTAATTCTCTAAAGGTAAAGGTACCCTTTAAAGGTGCCCTTTACCTTCATAGTATTCCTCCGTTAAGAAAGTATCATATTAAAGACCTAAACATGAATACTGAATATCCATTAATGTTTCAGAATATTCAATTCAGATTTTACATTTCTGCTGCTTTCTTCTTGGCCAATAACAAATAAAGGAAGGAGTTTCTTTGCAATACAGAATTAAACAGCACTTTAATGTCTAATTTTGAGTCCTTCGGTTTTGAAGTGAAAGCTTCAAGACACACGGAGCACTGAAGTGAAGCACTCAAAAACTATGTGACACCTTTAAACAAATTTCTTCCTATTTTTTTGATGTTTAGTTAAAATATTCCAATTTGTTGAAACATTTTTTTCTAGAAACTGTGTTAATGACTGCAACTCTCTAAAGTCAAAGTAGCCTTTATGCCTCTGAAATTTTTGAATTTTTTTTTTCAATTGGCCTTTTTTAGGCAATCTTTATGTGAAAGCAATATTTTTTTTGAATTTTGAAAAAATTATAAAATTAATATTATGAAGGGAAACAACTGAAACAAAAGTAGCCGACAAAAAAAGTTCTTTATATGTAAATATTTGAAGAATCCACCCTTTTAAACCCAATTCCTCATGCCATTGTTTTGTTTTCAACTTGGAAGGGTTAAATTAAATTAAACTTCATTGTAATTTCAGTTGTTAACAATTACACCTAATCTTTTTTCCTTCTCCTCCTAAGATTCTTAATATTTAAATAGGAGTTATATTAACCCAGAGGTTTTTACCAACACCAAAAAAGACAAAAGATGTCTTCAGATGTTGTTTTCAAGATTGAGAACTTGACATTAAAATTATCCAAAATTACCATGTAGGGTTTTTTTGGACAATGTTAATTTTTTCCTGTGAAGTAATTACTTTTATTTTTTTCATTAATGAGAACAGCAAATGCTGAAACAGAAAAAAAATTTCTCAGACATTTTTCTGCATAGAATTAGTATATATCTATCTTAAAAATAAATAAGTGATATTTTCTTCAGTGCAATAATAGGGCCATATTAATAATTCTATATTTTTATAGCTCCAAAAAGCTAATCTAGATGCAAAACCAATTGGTGGCCAGTGAAACAACATAACAAGTGAAGAATTAACTCTGATATTGATCAATCAGGAAATAACTAAAGGGCTGAAAATTGCCTCATCAAACTGTTACCATTGTACTATTGTACATCAAAACATTTTACATAAACTGGTGTCAGTTCACTATACATCGTATGAAGAATCAGGACAGCTTTATAAATGGCTTTAATTTATAAAGAAATTAATAGTGTAACTGGATACATATCTAGTGACAAAAATTTTTTATGACGTTCTCACATCTAGTAGTAAACAGCATCTCAAAAAAAAAAAGAAGAAATTATATCCTAATAACAAGACCAAGGACAGCCAGTTAATTCTAGATGTCTTATGTGACAGGATCTCTTTGTTTTGTCACACTTAGCTATATACTATGCAGAGTATATTTAGCTGTGTTTGTAGTCTTGTGTTGGAAAGTGCCAAGTTTTATTTCTGTAGCTGTTTAAAATGAATACTGTATGAAGAAGATAAAAGGGCTTGCCAAGCTGATATGTTTCAAATCAGTGTATCTATTGCCAATGCTGTTAATGCAAACAGTGGAGTACAAACTAAAAGCACAACACTAAAAGGAAGCTTCTAGACCTACAGCCAAATTCTGTAAAAATATCACATAATTAGTAATTATCCAAATGTAGAATTTGTTTTTTGACTTAGGCAAAGTAGTTCTTCCTGACATTTCATTTGATTGCTTCAGCCTGAGTTCCTCTGCTGAAACTTGTGACTGCATATTTCTATGGTAACCCTGGAAGAGGAAATGGAATGGTGCCCAGAGAAAAGAAAGAAGGATGCTGTAAGGAGGAAAGCAGCATGAAGCTGAGAAAAACAGACAATGATAATAAAAAACCAAAGCAACAGAAATAAAACACACAGACAAAAAAACAAAACCAAACCAAACCATAAAAATATGTCAACCCCCCCCTCAAAAAAACCCAAACCCAAAACAACAAAACAAAGCCAAAAAAAAGGAATTGCAAAAGGTTTTATAGGAGACTAGACCTGTACAAAAAACACTCCATGGTCAAATAAGAAAAATAAATTATAAACATAGTTTGAATGAAAGCTATGAATACCTTTGTGCTCTTTAAACCACCCTTTTTATTCTCAATACACATTTAGACAGTGGAAGGCAAAGCAGGGGAAGATCCTGGGCTTAACAGGTATTTTTAATACATAAGATCAACATCTATGTACAGTTAGAAGTGAATTGTAATTTTTCTCTAATTTATGAGCACCTTACTAAGGACACTTAGGTTATCAGCATTCTCTTATATATCGAAGGGAGACACAGTCATAACCAGAAGGTGGTTTCATCCTATCATTTGTGGCCATTTCTTAACACTGATTGTATGAAGTGACTGACTCCTAATTCAGGTAGGTGAGTTAAAATTTCCACTTTTTGTTTTTATTCTAGTAGGTAAATTATTATCTTGTGTCACTATCTGAATTCATGATTTTATGAATAACATATATCTCCCATTCTAAATACCTGAATGATTCAACCTTTCTAATATACATTGATATCATTGATGGGTGAGGGAAGTGAAAAAGGGAGAAAAGTGTATTTGGAGCTACTCTACAGAGTTTTTGTTTCAAATAAAGCTGCCCATTTGAAACTGATGAACTTAAGCTGTAAGTAAAATCAGTATGATATCAGAAATTTAAGGTTCATTAGCCTGTGGCTGCTTACAAAGGAAGGAGGATCTCTGCAAGAGCAGGTTCTCTGGTTTCATTCCCATTGCTAAATAGCTAATGTCAAACAAAGGTTGTGACTGCTGAATTTGACACAGTATGACATATAGAGATAATTGAAATTGTGCACTTTCACATAGGCCATCACAGCTCATCACCTCCATATTATTTTACTCCTAGATGTCCCTTTTCATGAGGCATGAGGATAACAGAAGGCAAATACTTGTCAACATTCTCAAACAGAGGGTAGATTATCTTAAAAGAATGAATTACTCTGAAAATGACCTGGTCTGGTTAATGTTATCCTCTCTTCCCAGGGCTATTATATCAAATTGAGTATTTTTATTTTTCTACTAGATGTGGAAGATCATCAAAGGATGTCACATGTATTGCTCAAACAGTCTTAAGTAAGAGGAATTCTAACATTAATGCCACCATCATAGGTGTCTTTCTGACCATTTCAGTTTTTATCCCAGTGAATAATTTAAATGAACTGGGCTTGTCTGCTCTTAATTAAGTTGACTGGTGATATTTTACTTTGTAGAAAGAGTGAACCTATTGTTTTGAGAGCTATGATGAGTGTGACAGAGTCCTCCTTCCTGATCTCGAAGTCATTTCTTATGTGAATAAATGCTGTGTTAAAATGTCTGAAGAGGCAGAACTAGGTCTTAAATCACTATCATCCATCAACACCAGTTCTTGACTACTTGTTTTTTTTCATTATCTTGTGTATAAAAGCTCAATAATATAAAAAAGATAGGTGGAAAAGAGGAAGAATGCATCAAACAGTTCTCTATATTACCTGTTTTTTGAGAAAACAAAGTGATAAATGAGTTCCAAAGCTATTTAGATATTTCTGAATAAGTAAACAGATACAACCCCAAAATCAAATTTTACTTTTGTGCTAATCTTTATTATCTTCTGAGTTCCTTATCAGACACAAAAAGGTAAATTGATATTTTCCTCTTGATTTTATTTTTGTGGAAAAAAAAACCCCAAAACAAACCCCCAGGGTTTCCAAGATTGTATTGCAGTTTCCACATCTCCTTTAAAACAAATAAAAAATGTTATACCAGATCCATATATACTGCATATCACCCACCACCCCATCTATTCAGTATGGAACATTGTGCACAAAAGCATTCAAGTGTTTTAAGACCACTTGGTCAGTAGAGGAAGAGAATGTATAAAACCATAGATAACATCCTTACCAGTTAAGTCCTTAAGTAAAAAAGTAACATATATTCTATTCTTTTCATACACCTCTAAAGGACAAAAAACATATGCAGAAAAAAATGCAGAAAACCCGGTACCTTATCATCTGGAAAGGAAAAGGAAAACCAAGCCTAAAACCAGTTCTAATGTAATATTTATGTAACAAATATATAACCAAAATAATTTTTTATTTTTAAAAATGAGATTTCTAGATTTGCTGCCAAGAATGAAGGATATTTTTAGCTTACTATTTTGGTGAACAAATTTTTCCTTATATATAGTTGGAACCCTGGTGCAACTTGAACTCCTTTCCCCTAGCTCTATCAGTAGTCACTAGGGAGAAGAGGCCAACACCTGCCTTCCTACAATCTCAGGTAGCTGTAGAGAGCAGTAAGGTCTCTCCTCAGCCTCCTTGAGGCTGAACAGCCCCATCTTCCTTAGCCTCTTCCCATAAGACTTGTTCACTAGACCAGCTCTAGAGCCCTAGTTCAGCCTTTTCTACATCCTTTCTAGCACCTTGATGTCCTTCCTCTACTGTGGCACACAAAACTGCACACAGTGCTTGAGGTTCAGCCTCACCAAGGCTGAGTACAAGGATAAGATCACCTCCGTGGTCCTGCCAGTTGATGTTGACTGCCTGAGCACACTGTTGGCTCATGTTCAGCTGGCTATCAGTCAACTCCCCAAAGTCCTTCTCTGCTAGGCAGCTCTCCAGCCACTCCTTCCCAAGCCATGCTCAGTCGTTGACTGAATCATAACAGATGATGCTCAAATAATTTGTCTTGTAAGCACTTTTATATGAGTCACTAGAATAATATTTAAAGTTCAGTGACAAAACCAGCATAAAAATTCTTTATACATTTTTCTGCACACTGCTTTATAGTTGTATTAAGTTGAAGTTATATGTTCCTGTCCCTCTAAAATAATTAGCTATTTTTAGATGCTTTCATGTTACCAAACTTCTTGTTTTCACTGACCACAGACTTACGTCTCTGTGGTGAAACACAAGCACTGTTCAATGGAGTACAAGCTGTGCTTCATACTGCAACAAAAACAAAACAACAGTGCACGGAAAATGTAAGGCAAAATTGAAGGGTGAAGTTGACGTAATTTTGATGGAATACCTGTACTCAAAATAAAAAGCTTATTCAGCTCAACAGAGACTCGTACATTTGGAAATAAATTGGAAATTTTGGTTAGCAGTAGTGATCTATGTAGGAATTTCACAGAAGGAAGAAACTTTACTGTATAGCCCCACTTAAAGTCTGACAAGACCTTCAAAAGTTGTGTGAGTTATGAAAATGTGATATTCCTTCATATTTTGGTTAATGGACAAGAACAGTAATTAGCATCCTGCTGCTTTTTACCAGTTGCAGATATTGACAGTTTCACCGAGTAGCAAGATAGAAAAACCTAGCAAGAGAAACAGAAAATACATTGATTTCAGACTGTGGTTTATCCATGAATTGTTGATGTTCTGTGAAACCATACAAACAGATCACAGGACATCCAGAACAACATGATTAAAGAAAAACTCACAGCTGGACAGTGTATTGACCATGATTTATAAAAACAACCTCTGACACACAGTGTTCAGGCTATAGGACATTAAAGACTGCCTATACTCTGTTTTCATTTGGGTTATGACATGCCACTCAAGCCCATGGCACACACTCCTCTTTATCTCAAAACAGAGATAGTGGTCTGATCTTCACCATATTCCTAAGCACAAACTCTTTGTATATGCCTGTACCATCCACATGTTCTGCATGAAATTTCAGAAGTGGTAGGGTTTACGACAAATAGTTTTCTGAATATAATGTGTATAGAACATTTGAACAGGTGGAAAATACCATGCATTCTGAGGAGAAACAAACTAACAAAACAAAATAAATAAAATAACTAATGAAATGAACAACCAAATCCTGATGTCTTTCCTCCTCAAACTAAAACAAAAGAAACCAAACAGCCATATCATAAACTTCAATATTCTGGATTTAAGATTTAGTTTTCAAGCTTTGTTAAGCAAATGGTCGTCTTATGAAGACAGAATATGCGGAAATTATCTCCAAATGCAAATGAATATCTAATAAACGAGCTATTTGAGTCTACTTTTGGGTGTGACTTTCTTTGAGCTCTGCTCACTGGAGCATTTTATAGCCTGATGACAAATTTAAAAAAAAAAAATGGAAAAAAAAAATTATCACTTAAATTCAGTTAGAGAAATTGATCCTTTAGCTTCTCTTATATCAGAATAAATCTACATTATGGAATAAAATTTACTTGTGAATTTTTCACTTCTAGAGTTTTAAGTTTTCATATAAAATTTCAGAGATTAGAGAAAAGACATGGGGTTGGTTTCTTCGATGAATTGGTTTTTGATCCTGACAGGTATGAAGGTGTTCTAACATAAAAGTAAAGGACCACTGAAAAATTGCTCTTCAAAATGGGAATGAGACAGTGATATTGTGTGTCTCTTCATTCTTTTATCCTGCCATATAAAAGAAGAGAATAAAAGAAAAATGTTTCCAGAACTTCTGCAATAGTGTTTCCCGCTCATTTGAGTGGATAATTGTATCCAGGGCTCAGACAGTTGCCACTGACAGTAGAATATCCACAAAGACAGATGAAGATAGAACGAGAGGTCTAGAAGGATTTGCTTGGTTCATTATTTCCCAGTGTGTAAAACTGTCAAGGTTCAAAGAAAAATTTATTATAAGATCAATGTTTTAAGTTGCTGCAATAGTAGAAAAATTCTTTATGTAAAAAATCAAGATTTTTTTTTGGAACAGGGAGGGCTATAACATGATAGACCCTAAAAATATAACTTCTGGGAATCAAAGATTTTGTTTATAATTTAAACTTGCAAGGAATTTCTGAAGGTCATCTGTGATTTCTGACAGTAATCTTGTCCACTTTCTCATTCATGTTATGAACAACCTATATTTAGTTTCAACTGTAGATCACAGTGATGCACTGAAAATCTCCAACTTCTTCAGGCAGTTTGTTCCAGTCCTTGACCACTTGAGTCACAACCTTTTTCTTTTCCAGGCTTTCAATCAGAATTTCTTTGGCTGCAGCCTGAGTTCATAACTCTCTCACTGCATGGCTCTGTCTCCTCTGTACTCTCCTGCTCTGTATTTGAAAACAGTTCACTTTCATCTTCTTTTTCCATAGTGACAGATACAGTCCCCTTGGTATTTCCTAGTACCTCTTGTGCTCCAGTTCCCTAAACACCTTGATGACCTCTCCCTGACTGGTTCTTATATGTCAATGGTTTTTAGTACTGAGGAGCCCCAGACTGGACATGATGCTTTGGTTGCTGCATCCTTAGCACCAGACAGACATGAATCACTTAGGCCTGCTGGATATTCATCGAATAGCCCAACATGCAGTTATTCTTCATTTCTGCAAGGACACACTGCTGAATAATGTTCTGCTTGTTCACTGTGAGCCCAAATAATTTTCTTGCTTGCAAGTATGTGTCCAACCTTCCCATAGTTTTGAGACATGTTTTTTTAAGAAGTATTCGAAGTCATAGAAGTATTTTATATGTATTTTTGTGACAAGGTTCAAGGACTCAGAACGAGTCACTCTATGGGTTAGTGAATATACTCATCTAAGTGGAATAATCATCCTTTCATTAAAAAGCTTACAGGTTGGTATGTGAAAAGAAAGTAGTTCATATTGTACTAATATACTAGGGATAAACAAGTGTCCTGTGCCTTTAGTTTGTGATGAAGAAAAGGCATCAGAATAAGACAAGAAATAAATAATAAATGCACTAGTAAATGTTGGCTATTGCTGTCACGGGGAAGTTGGAGATCTTAGTTTGAAGACAGAGTATTATTTTCTTTAATGTTATATATATGCCTTATATAGTCATGACTTGTTAAACCATGTTGTTTACCTAGGTTTCCAACATCATGCATCTTTTTCTAGATAAGCCATGACTTTGAGCTTAGAAGTTCTAATTCAGATTAGGAACACTTCCTCATATGGAAAATTATTACAAGGTATTAGAGAATATTTATGGCAAAATTATGCTGTTTGTTGATTAAAACAAACAAACAAACAAACAAAAAAACTCCTCTGCAGAGTCAGAATAAATTACATGTATGAAAATATACTTCATCAGTGTGACTGAAATTTTGCTAGAAACTTCTACTGAATTAACTTTGCTAGTCATGAAGAGGATTCTAGGGTTGGCCTTAGAGACAGAGTTTAGCCCTTCATGTCTTGCCTTTTGTGTGTGTGTACATTTGTGTGTATATACATACATGCACACACATATTCACATGATACTGCATGAGTGCATAAACTACAGTAAGATTCTGAAAAGGAAAGAGTAAAATTAATGAGTACTTTCTGCAGGAAGTAACTGAATCATAGCAATAAAAAGTCCAGGTCAAGCACGAAAAATTCCCATGACTCCAGTATGTAAGATAATTTTAAAGTAAAGAAGTTATTTTCACTTATTTTAACTGATGCTCAAGGAAGAAATTATATTATAATTACAAAATGTAGATCCCTTTTTATGTCTTTTTGTTCAGAAAACTCCAATTTGTTACATTTTGAGGCCTGTTTTATTGCTGTGTCTGGTTACTTCAGTCATGTATCATTACTCTATTGACATAGCAGAACATAATATTACTGGCACAACTGAATGTGTCAGATCAGAAATATGGTACATCAGGCTGGGAAATTAAACTCTTTTTTTTTTTTTATTCCTTTCACTGAAAGAAAGAGATGTAGTAAAACTGAAAGTATTCAATTTAATTCTATTTAAAACTTAAAATTTGTAATATCTGTAATGGTTCTTGTGCAAAAACAGTGCACCTCTAGCCAAACACGTTGCAAAGGAACATTTTCTGCTTTGTTGTTTATGAGGGAAATATCCACTCAGTAGGCTGGCAGGCTGCCCACATTTGGGAATATGTGACTTAAATGTGATCCATTCAGCAGGTCCCTGTTCAACATCTATTAAACTCACGCAGCTCCACTTGATTGCAAAGAGAAAAGAATTGCTACTTCATACAAAAATCTACCTCAGCTGCTTTCACTTTGAGGCAGATGTGCAGAATGAGCTGCATGCAAAATTTAAGGAAATAAAGAAATTATGATGGTGTAGGGATACTGGTGTTTAAAAATAATGCCCAGGGAGGTACATCTTTTCTGCTTCCAATGTTGTTGGAAGGCTCTTTTTCCTTCCTGATCTTCAGAAAAAGTTGAAGTGCTGGTGAAACAGGAGAGGTGGTGAATTACTTTCTTGATGGCAGCACAAAAGAATGAATAAAACAGAGACTGTTTTGTTCAGTACACAAAACCTAGTTTTCAGGGAAATTTACTTTCAGGAGCTTTCTGTCCTTGTATGTAGTAATTGTTAGATTTCTGAGAAACTACTGAAAAATTATTATGATGGCTATGGTACCAGAATTTAATATTGTAAACCTCCAGAAGAAATATGTGCCAAAAGTGGCAGAGTCACAGTTACAAACATTTAGCATTTCCTTACATGACTGTAAGGTGATCTGGTATATATGAAAGTCTAGATAGACAAAAATGCTGAAAAATTGCTATTTATCTTATATAGTGAAACAACAGAAATTCACTCAGGATTATTTTTTATTTTTTATTATTTAGTGACTAAACCACCACCCTGGACAACCTCTTCCAGTGCCTGAAATATTTTTAGGGAAGAAATTTCTGCTAATGTCCAATGTACACCTCCCTGCTGCAACTTGAGGCAATTTCAACTTGTTTTATGAGCTGTTACTCGGGAGAAGAGCTTAACCCCCACCTTGGTACAGCCTCCTTTCAGGTAGTTGTGGAGAGCAACAATATCTCCTTTCACCGTCCTTTATTCCAAACTAAACTACCCCAGTTCCTTCAGGTGCTCCTTATAAGGCTTGTGCTTCAGATTCCTCACCAGCTTGTCTGCCCTTCTCTGAACTCAGTTCATCACCACAATGACTTTCTTGCAGTTAGTGGCCCAGAACTGAACACAGTACTCAAGGTGCAGCCTCACCAGTGCTGGGTACAGGGGGACAATCACTGCCCTACTCCTGCTGGCCACACTATTCCTGATACAAGCCAGGATGCTGTTGTCCTTCTTGTCCACCTGGGCACACTGCTGGCTTATTTTCAGCTTGCTGTTGATCAACATGTATGGGGCCTTTTTCTCTGGGTAAGTTACAGCCACTATTCCCCAAAACCATAGCAGTGCATGGAATTTTTGTGACACAAGTGCAGGACCTGATACTTGGGCTTGTTGAATCTCATACAACTGCTGGCCTTAGACTATATATCCAATCTCTCTAGATCCCTCTGAAGAACTTTTCTACCTCCAGGCAGATCAACATGCCCAACTCATTCTCATCTGCAAACTTACTGCGAGTGCAGTGAGAGTGATTCCCTTGACCAGATCACTGATAAAGATATTAAAGATGTACTGTCATTTATAATATTCTTCTTTAATCAGTTAGTTGCATGAACCAAATTCTATGAAGAATGCAATTGAAGAGAATATTCTGAAAACTGAGAGAAAATATACAACAAAGTCTGGTGCCAGATTAGCCCACATAGCATTTTGAAGAAAACTGGAGAATGTGGTTGAAAGTTAATATTGATTTATGTCTGATAGATGGAGATATTAACTTCACTCTCCAAAAACAATATTTTACTGAGAATATTGCAGCCAACCACATACACTCACATACAAAATGCTGGTATAGCAGCATAAGGTATATCATATATAAGATAATAAGAAACACCATCACAATAATAAAAAGGCTATAAGGATTCCAAGACCATTGTTTAAAACTTATTTATTTGAGTCCAGTTAATCTGCAATCAAACTTTGTTGGAGGGGGAGAAACTTATCTAGGTTATAAAAATGTGCTTTATTAGCTACGGAATCAATTCTAGTCCATTATTTGGCAAAAATCTTCAAATTAAAAAAAGATATTAACGAGAAATTATTCACAAGAACTATTGCTCAATAGGAAAACTAGATTGCTGATTACATGTATGTATCATCAATCATATTATAACCAGGGCTATATAAATTAGTAAAAAACAAGTAAATATAGAATTCTAGAAAGTCAGATAAGGACCACGGAGCTCTAAATCAGCTGATGGTAAGTACATGAATGCAAAAGTCAGTAGCCTCTCATGAACTATCATTTTACTACTTGTAAGCAGCAAACAGTAGAGGAATAAAAGACATAAAATATATCTGCAACTTCCACAAAAATTGGACAAAAGAATTCAGTTATCACATCTGGAAGCAGAACATACTGGTAAGAAGCAATGGATCAGGTGGTAGGTAGATATGAATGAAATCAACTGAGCAAAGCAACAAGGTGATTCACACTCAGGAGATAAGATATGGCCTTTGTTATTGCACAAAAGGGATAATATCCCCTGACAGATCTCTATTTTCCTTAAAAATTAAAAATTGGAACCACTAACACTCTTTTGAAGAAAAATTTACAACATTATAACCTTCAGATTATATTTGAAAAGATTTGATCTAAACTAATTAGGGAACGGAATATTCGTTGGTTTTAAATCTGAGGGTTTTTATTTATATAACACTTTTAAAAAATTCACCTTTTGGCTCTCTTTTGATCTCAAGGATGACTGTGCTCACTGAGTTCACTGTAGACAAGCTCAATCCCTGGTGAATTCCGTTCTTATCACAGCACTCTCCATCCCTTCTAATTAATAGGAAAAGTCTGTATTAGATGTATAGATTGTAAATGTTAGAACAGTCTTTTATTCCCTGTGATTTATAGACTTACCCAGTATCAGTAAGGTGACTAGAGTTGGACACCTACTGCAGACAAGGTAGTCGACCTAGTTGACTACCTATCATTTTTTAATGAAAGGAAGGAAACAAGGAAAAACAGTTCCATAACAAGATGATAATTCTTAGTAGCTACAGAAGGCTATTCAGGGCCCATAAGCCAGATGCTGTCCTCCCTCCATCTCTTAAATTAACGTTTCTGTCATGAATTGAAAGACATTCTTTTACTATTTGAATTAATTTTGTTCATTATTCTTCAGTTAATTGGAAAGTCAGTTAAAATCAAGTTGGCTGGAAACAAAATACTTCAGCTAAAACCAATATTAGATAGTTTATTAGCTTGCATTAAAAAGTCTGTAAAGGATGACCCTGCTCACTACAGATCAAGAAAAAACTGATGGCCTGAGTTGGATACAAGTCATTCACACTATTCTTTCAAGTAAAAAATTAAAGCCTTGGTCATGCCAGCATTTTAAACAGGTGAGAACAACATTTGAAGACTGTCTACTATTTTGTACTGCATTCATCAGAAAGCCTTCTTTATATCATCCTTTCTCCTTTATCAAAAACTTTTTAGAATTGACTGTCAATAGGAAAGAATGCGTAGGTAAAGTTATCCTTTTTCTTCAGATATTTGAGGCCTTAACAATAAGAAGAATTTGTACTTCCTGTTTCCCTGAAGTGGTGCTGTGAATGGGTAATAGAGTTGAAGCAAGCTCTTCGTAAAATCAGAGCACCTCCTCTCTGGGATTGTCTCAGAATAGATGGTATGAGGCAGTGAGTAAACAAATCTTGACTTCTTCATCCACATGTATTTTGTAAAATATTTGTCAGACTTCATGGGTGAAGAATTTCAGTGCTATATTTTTTTCACATTCTGCTTCTGCTGATAAGACGTTTTGATATACTCTGGTTACCTGCATGACATGACATTGTCTCCACATTCTGTTCAAACAAATGGTGCTTTTTAGGCTATTAATTAAAAACCTAATAACATTAAATTATTTTTTGTTTTGGGTCCGTGAGAACAAAGTCCAACCAGTAAAGGATCGGGTGCAAGCATAAACTTTTATCTGACAATTGACACAGTAATATCATACCATGATGTAATCCAAAGCTCAGGCTTCCTTTGACAAAGAAATAATGAGTTACCTATTCAAAAAATGGTCTTTTTTTGCTTATTTTGCAAACACCAGGTATAGTACCTCTGTTATCTGAAACTTGGCTTAATTCCAGGTAGTGGGTTTTGAAAACGATGCTTAGGATTTAATATTAATTACTAGAGTGCTGAAATATTTTGAGTTTCACATTCTGACAGTATTCCAAGATACCATACCAACCTGAATGTTTTACTGGCCTTTTTTTTTATAAGTATGGTAATTTTCAAACCTTAGAAAAACACCAAAACCCAAATTATATTTAATATATTGCATTACTGCCTATACTTTATGTAGTGTTATTTCCTAGAAAAAACATAGGGTGTTAGAGAAAAGCCAGAAACAGAATGAGAAAAACAGGTCCCTACTTTCTATACTGTTCATCATCTAAAATGCAAACTTCCCAGGTTTTCTACATGAACCACTATCCTTTACCTTAGAGTAGATTCTGGATCTCACAGCATGTGAGGAGAAGGAAGTTTAAACTTCCATCAGATAAAAAAATTAGACAATTTTTAAAGTCATTCCAGGATTTGCCTGATTATGTTTCAGGCTATCAATCCAAAATAGTATTGTTACTTCAGTGGTCAAATTTGTTCAAAAATATTGAATTCTCCAACAAAGGCATGGCATACTTCCTTCTATCTTGGGTTATATTCACTGTGAAATTAATGAGGTGTGTAAAATTTTGCATTAGAAGGCATTATAATATAACAAAGACATTTCATGTACAGTTCTATTTTTAGATGACAGCATCTGTCATGATATAGTCTGCTGAAGAGAAATTCATGCTTCCAGATATTAGGGAAAAACTTCATTTTTATGGAGATATTTACAAGAACTTTGCAGAAATATGTGACACTTCATTGTGATTTTTTTCCCATATAATTGAAACATTTTAATAACTAAAAAATCAAGTCTGGGTTCTCTTAATGCATATTCTTTAAGATTATTCCCATTGGAGATATCCTACATTCACAAAAGGTGTTTTCAGTTAAAACTTTTTGTGAAAACTTGCATTTAAATTTCAAAGTGGGTGTCAGGATTCTTGAGTGAGTTCACTATAAGTACTACAGAGTATGATAAGTTTTACATGAAATTGAAAGTTTCAGAAGTCCAGAGACAGAGACCCTATAATTATAATATTAATATATAGATTCCACTTCTGTATTTCAGTTTACATTTTAAAAATTTCTGTGGCTTAAAATTTGTACTCCATTTATATCAGAGATAGCTGCACAATGGACATCAAAACTGAATATTTTGCTCCTCATACAATCCACTTTAACAAAATTACAGTTCTACATATCAGCTGGAGAATTCCCTCCTATTTGAATTTATTAATCTCAGCTTCACAAAAAAAAAGCAAGGAAAAATCTTCTTTCTGCTTACTGTCCAAGTAACTTTTGATAGCTGAGAGCTTTCCCAGAGAAGAGGTATGAAGTAACTTGATTTAGAAGCATCCTGATGAAGGCAAGGCCATTTCTAGATTTAATATGAGTAACATATCCTGTTAAAAGAACCCAAATACTAATATATTTCATACTTGTGTGTTAGATATGCTTACACTTTTCAATATGCACAGAAAAAGTCTGATTTAAGAAATTTTATGCTTTAGGAATAGAACCCTGGTCATTAACTTCTTCATCTTCCCTTGGACATTTTGTGTTGATACTCTCTTGTGCTCTGTTTGAAAACAACTTTGTAGGGATTCTTTTCTTTTAAAAAGTCCTTTCATTTTCTTAGTGGCAAAGAGATGAAACACACTGTAATAATGAACAAAGTTGCAGCCCCTGGGTTTCAGTCTGGCAGTTGTAATACTAAAAGTGACCCTTTGCAGGAATGATTCTTTTAGCATCTGTAAAGGTACTTATTAACTACTTTGCATTAATCTGTGGCCCCAATATTCAGCATAAATAATGCAGTGACAGCTGCTAAAATGCAGTTTGTTTTAGTTCCTTCCCTTTGATTCTCCAAGATGGAGATTTTATGTAGAGATCTTCAAAGAATACATACAGTATTGTCAATATGCAAATCTGTATGTAGCATGAGTGAGTGTGTGTGTATATGAAAAACCCCAGAAGAAATGTCACAGCAGGGATCAAAGAAGTGCTGAATGTGTAGCCAGTGAAGGGACAGGGAGCAGCCATCTGCAGATAACAACCAGGAACTGAGCAGAGTGCTGATGGGAACAAGGCCACACAGAGCTAAGGCCATGCAGAGCCACGTCCACAAGCACAGACGGGGGGCAATCTCAAAGTGATACAGCTCAGAATTGCTACGTGAGTGTGTCAAGAATACATAATGGCTGCAAAGAGCAAGACCACTCAGAAGATATGAAGAGGAATCAGGAGGAAGCATTGCTTGTCCTCTATGTCATAACATTTAATAATAATTACAGTAAAACATGCATATCTTATTTTCGGCAGGAGCATGAAAGAGTGAAATTAGAATCATAAAATGGCTAGGGCTTGAAAAGACCTTAAAGATCATCTAGCTCCAACCCCCCTGCATGGTCAGGGATCAACTTCCACTAGATCAAGTTGGTCAAGGCCCCCAGTTTCGGTATTTTATATGATAAAATCATCTTACTCTGTTTCTACTGCTTCATTTTTAATTTTCCTACATTATTTACAAGCAAAGCACCAGATAAATTAAATTGAACAGTTTGGTATGAAAGGGATTTTTTTACACCACCCTCATTGAGTTACCCTGTTACATCCTGAGAGGAATCTACTTGCAGTCCAGATGCACTGGCAAAACAATTGAATTCAGCCCTTGCTTACCTAGACTGCTGATAGTGGAGAATAATTCCATGACAAGAAGGGAACAATGTAACACAACTTCCCATTTGTTGTAAGAAGAGCTGTTAGAAGAATGGAGCTCTTTTGCTTCTAATTCCAATTCCACACAGAATCCAAATGTCTATGTGCAGCAACTAACTCAATACATCATTAAAAAATACTCCCGATTTTTTGGCAACTCATTTTCCTATCATCAAAATACACGGGAAAATATGAAATATTTTGAGATTTTGGCACTAAATTGTTTGGGGAAAAAATTTAACATAGTAATTAAGACTGATCTGACTGAGGTGTCACCAACATTTGAACATACTTCTAATTTTGATGAATTTTAACTCCATTTGACTCTAATACAGATGTATACAGTGTAAGGGAAATAACAATGAAGTTAGTAAGTTCTCTTGTAGAAGCACTTCAACCTACTCAGGTGCTCTACAGAGAATTTAAAATGTTACTTTTAAACATCACCTATAGACTATTGTCAGAGACAAACTGCTGTATTAGAAAGATCACTGATCTGTTTTGATAATATAATTATAATTGAATTTATTGTGTTCTTGCTGTCTCAAAACATGTCAACATTTTTCTCCATACTAACAACAGGATAAATGTTTCTCCTTTTAGGAATGTTTACCTACTTCTATTCTGCAGTGTTGCACACTTCAGCATATGCAATTAATTAAAAATATAAACATGAAACAGTTATTAAATATATCTGAACACTGATAGAGGAAACTCAAGGGAAAAAAACCACACCAAGGAACAAAACCTGGATAATAAATAATCAGCCAGAGAAACATATAGTTGTGAGTGTTCTCACAACTTTAACAGAAATTCATGGAGTATTATGAATTACAGGTTTAGAAAGTAGAGGAATCCCAGCTTAATCCCACAAAGTGTGCACTGTAACAAAATCCTCTTTGGAAGGTTTATAACTCATGGTTTTGGCATTTCTCAAATGACCTGTGAAATTTTTACTCATTGAGGAACTTTTTTTGACAAACACAAATGGCCTGGTCTGATTTAATAATACAACAGTAAATCCATTGGACCTGCAGCCATATGGCAGCCATATAAATTTGGACAAAATTTATACATAGTACTGAATAAAAAAATCTGTAATTTTTGCTAAAAAAATTAATGATGGTGCAGATATTTACTTCATTATGGTAACCACTAAAACTGTGCAAGAATACTGTTTCAAGTATTTCAGTAGTGCTTCAATGGAGCTTACATTCAATAATCACATCTGAGAAATAGCTTTATAAATCTCATGACATACTCAAGGAAATACAAGTTCTTCAGAGACCTTTTCTTACAAGCATTACTGCCACATCTAGAAGGACAGCAATAGATGTTTGACGTGACTCAACAAAATTTATATGACAGCTTCCAACAGGAAGCACAAGAAAACAGTTTCTGTGAATGATGAAGCTGAAAGAATTTAAGATACTGTCACAACAGCAAAAGCTGTGTCGTTTCCACTGAAATTGTAACAGAAAAATTTACACAGCGTGAATCAGAACCTCTAGTGTTTGACGTGTCTTGGTTCAAATGCGTAATTCCAAGTTCGCAATATCATGAAATGAAAACAGATATGAATAATGCAGACATTGAATAAGCAATTAGCATGAACTTTACATTTATTACTCTCAGCTTTGACATAATTTAGAGGTATTTTGCCTTTTAATTTTATGAAGTCTTTCCATAAAGAAAGTTATTTAGGAAGTTGTCTCTCATCTAGAGAATCAATCCACTGATAATCACCATCTCCCACTCACTCAGCTTTGCTCTGTATATTCTTCATGACCAGTTCTTCAGACCTCCCCACTCACGCCATTCTCTCCCCTTCAGGCTCACTGTTTCAGCAGACAAGTGCTTTCTCTTAGGTGACCTGCTTATTCCCCTATTTCTTGTCCTAGTATACTTTCACTTACATATTTTAGCCTCAGTCTGCCATCAAAGTAGGTTTTTTTCACAAAGCTTTTTGCCAAGCTTCTGCTCTGTTCTGCCCTCTGAACAGCTCTGTGTTCACTGGCACAAACACAAAGGTATTGGATGGCCTTGGATCTCCCTACTTTGTACTAGTTAATTTCAACATTAAACATATTTGTATTTTAAACCCACAGACTGAAAACTTGACTTCACTCCAGACATATATTAATTACAATGTTATTTCTGCTAGTTTTGTTTTTATACTTTTAAATACACTGACCTCACAATGCTTAAGGTTCTCACAAAAATCCCACTGGAGTTAGTAAAATAGTTTTAAAAGAATCTAACCCCATTTGACTGTTCCTAAAGAAGTTTAATGGAAGTAATAATACCTGAGGAAAATATCTGACATTTATCACATACTGCAGAATGCATTTATGGCTACACAATTTTTATAAAAATATAAACCTGCTGTTAGTTCATCTAAAGGTCATCAGTATCAGTAAAGCAAGTGCTTCACAGTTCTTATAAACCTCTAAATTGCCAAGGTACTTCTGCAACACACGGCAACACCCTCATGAGGTTAACACTTAGACAATCAGTTGCAAGTCTCAATCTGTAAAAACTGTCCAATATGCAGCTATCATAATGATCATAGATTTAAGACTTAAAGACTTAAAAATTCATGCCCCCAAAAAGTAGAAGAGCTGACACAATAAGGCAGTTTCTACTGGAGCATTAATGGATTACACAGAAGTACATATCTGTCTTAACATATGCACTAATACACTATCCATGGTATTGTTTAATAAGGAAATACTGACATGGAGCATCATTAATGGTTTCAGTTCATCTGGCCAATCACAGTGAAAGAAAGGATAATGTGTATGAAAATGGATACAGGTAGTGACTGAAGGCAAACCCGTGAATGCTGAAGGATGCTCTGCTAAACCCATGAAAGAGAAAGCACAGAAAGGAAAATCAGCCATGACACTGCACTCTATTGTGTAGTGTGTTCTGTGTCCTTGTTTTTCTCTCTGTCACAGCCCAAATTTGTTTCACTGAGATATTCATTTTTTACATCTAACAGTAGAGGAACCTCTCTTGTTCAGGTAGAAACCTTGTTTTTCAACAAGAGCACAATGTGACTGAGGGTGGCTTCAAATTTGTATTTCCCCTCATAAGCATTAACTACACACGTCTTATGTAGAATGCTTTGGCACTTCATGCCTTTTTTTGCTAAAAGTACCGCTCCCTAAATTAATGTCAGGTTTCATCTGCTATCTCTTCCCTTTCAGTTGTAATTCCTGTCAGATCGTTCACCAGTCCCTCCTTTTTGCAGCATCTTAGTTTATGGCAATTCCCCAGAAATATCTCTGTTTATTTTCAGAGACAAACAACGAATCAGCAAAGTTTAGTTCAGTTCTTTCTCCAGAGCTCCATCAGAGACCACTGTTTGCTTGCTAAGATTTCCTTCCCTCTGAAACCTAGTACTTTACAATCTGGGATTTTGAGATTATCATTAAAATAATAATGCTTTATTGATCCCATGATTACTTTGTTTACCTTGCTGTTTTCTGTTTATAATTGCAGGAATTAAGAAATTGTCTGAAGGGTTTCATTTGTGAGACTAAATAGTGCCAGATGTTTGAAATGAAAACATTCAGAAGATACATGGGTGAGATTACATTTAGATGAGGAGTGCAGTCCAGTATATTCCCCCCAAATGTTTCCAGTAGGGAAAGCCTTCAAATTGGAAACTGGTATTTTTAAACAAAATTTTAAAATATCACTAAATTATGCCTATGAAAAGAGAAGTAAAACATAATTTTGCAGTGCATAGACTCCATACAAGTGCTATTTTTATTGTCACCTTAAAGTGTTGCTTCTAGACACTGCAATTTCTCTTGTTGCACCTTCATTTCATGCCAATGCCACTGCCATGGACTGTGGTGTCACTGTCACATCATCCTTACAGGCACTGGTTAGGGAAACAGCAATGGCACCTGTGAGAATGAGAAAAGAATTCATAGGTAATGCAACAGCAGAGATTTCAGCAGGCACCTGATTAACCTCATTGCTGTTTCAGGAAAGAGTTTATTTTTGACAATGGTCAATTAAACACAGAAATTATGAAAAATCTTTTTGCTTTCATTTCCCACTTCTTCACTTCACAATGACAGTAAATAGGGAGCTGCTTAAAACTTCAAGAGATTACAGCTGGCAGACAGCTGAATAAGATGTTTCTAGGGAGTAGTTTATTTGCTGAACAATTTAGGCTCAGGTCAACCAAAATTACTTACATTAATCTAAAAAAGGAGACAATTTAAAAATTCCAAAAAGAGTAATTTGAAAAATCCTGAATGAAGTTTAATAATGAGCAATTATTTTTCATTATTTTGTTCTGATTTCTTGCATTGCATTTCTAAAGTGGGAAGGGGAGAGGAAAATCTTACCAATCTACTTTGGTTTTATTTTAGCTGAAAAATGTGCCATTTGATTTGTCCAAATTAACTTTAAATAAATAATTAAATAGTAATTCTTCACTGGGCTGCAGTGGTTTGCAAAAATTCACAGGATTCACACTTATGATAGAAACAAGAACTGGCATGAAGTTGCTCCTGGGCAGAGCTTCTAACTTATATTTTTTACATTATGCCATCCAAAGGGACCTGGACAATCTCAAGAAGTTGCCCCATGTGAACCTCATGAGGTTCAAGAAGGCCAAATGCAAGGTCCTGCACCTGGATTGGGGCAAGCCCTGATATCAATAAAGGCAAAGAGATGATGGGATTGTGAGCAGTCCTACAGAGCTGTCATGAGCCAGCAGTGTGAGCTCACAGCACAGAAAATCCCCCGCATCCCGGGCTGCTTCAAAAGAGCTCATGACCACCACGTCAAAGGAGGTAATTCTGTAGTGATAGGATGAGGGGCAATGGTTTTAAATTGGAGAAGAGTAGATCTAGATTGGATGTTAGGAACAAGTTCTTTACCATGAGGGTAGTGGAGCAATAGGTTGCCCAAGGGAGGTAGTTGAGGCCTCATCCCTGGAGATACTCAAAGGGAGGCTCAAGAAGGCTCTGAGCGATCTGAGGAGCAACCCTGCTTCCTGCAGGGTTGTAGAACCAGAAGACCTTTAGAGGTCCCTTCCAACCAAAACCATTTTATGATTCTGTGATTCTCCCTGAGAGTAGACAGAGAGAGGTACTGTGAGGTACCGGGTCCATCTTTGGACACCTCAGCACAAGAAAAGGCGGACATGCTTAGCTTGGTCCAGAGGAGGGCTACAAAAAATGATCAGTGAGAGACCAGCTTTCCTATGAAGAAAAGCTGAAAGAGATGGAGTTGTTCAGCCTGGAGAAGAGAAAACTCCAGGAAGACCTTATATTGGCTTTTTTGTACTTAAAGGGAGTTTATGAGAAAGACGGAGACAAACTTTTTTGCAAGGCCTGTTGTGATAGGATAAGGGGTAATGGTTATGAACTGAAAGAGTATAGATTTAGACTAGATATGAGGAAGATATTTGCCATGGAGGTGGTGGAACATTGGAATAGGTGAATAGGTTGCCCAGAGAAGTGGTGGAAGCCCCATCCCAGGACATATTCAAGGTCAGGTTGAACAGAGCTGTGAACAGCATGATCTAGTTGGAGATATACCTGCTCACTGGAGAGGGTTTAAACTAGGTTAAGTTGGTAGGTAAGCATCAAACAGCTGGGAACTGTGCTGGTGGTCATGATAATGTTCCTCTTGTGAATACAGTACTCTGCAAAAGTTCACGTATCTTGAACGCATTCATTCCATTTAATTGTGATTTCCTCAGAATAGCTAAGGTCTATAGAATTTCTATTGTAAGAGCAGTTCACATAAGGTTCCTCTCATTCCAACTTTTTCTGAATGTATTCTTCATTTTAAAAAATGTGAGAGTTGGTGTTTGCTGGTCAATGTATTTGGCCGGGGGGTGGGGGGAAGCAGAATATTTAACTGCATAAAAAAATTCTGAAGATATTTTTTCTTATGTACTTATACTGAAGTAGTTGAACTATAAGAAAATATATAAATTAAACTATAGCTGAGCTCTTCAACATGGTTGAATGTTGTTAGTCACAGTATGGCTCAGCAACTGAAGACCTGAAGTCTTCTGTGTGCCTTCATTTAAGCCCTTTTTATAAAATGTAGGCTCTCACTAGACTCAAACTGTTAAAGAACATTATGCATGGATTCCTCCATCCTTTTCAATCAACTGAGGATGTTCACATCAGTGTTCAAATAGAAAATTATTTTTATAGTACAAGAGTAATGATATGATAATTGCTTCTTATGAGTATATAACCTTGAAAGACATAATAGGGAATCTCTGTGTTCTTAAAACCAATTTTGTGTCAACTTTTTCTTGGCAAATATACTGTTATCCAATGTAACACAATACTTCTTTTGTTTAAAGGTGTTTTCTCATACGATTAGGCATAATTTTGTCAGTTCTCATAAAGATTTTCAATTCACTGCAAGCTTTAAATTTTCATTTCCCTCTGGATATTCAACAGATATTTCCCCTGGAAAATATAAGCAATTTTTATACAAAATATTTGTATGATTTCTCTTTAAAGTTTATCTTTCAATTTCCATTTAGTAATAAAACATTATAAATTTTTATTTTTTAGTCAATTCTTACATGCACAGTTCAATGTCCTTAACTTTCTGGAGTACTGGAAAAGTTAATTACTTTGAACTTTCAGTAGGAAGTATGTAATGAAAGATGGAGGAATAGAACAGACAAAATTTCACAGGAATAGACCAGAGAAACTGTAGCATTGTCACTGAACTTGAACTCATTCCAAGTAAGGTGCCCACTCTTTTAGGGAGTGTTTAGCACATGCGCACATCTGCAGCTCAGATGAGATACAAGGGCAAGGGCTTGAACTTAATGCAGCTCCCAAACAAAGGTAGAAAGGTCTGTGCTCCACACCTTAACATCAATTATCATTTTGACTGTGTCCTCATTTTCATATCCTGGGGAATTCATGGATTTTTACTGTCCAGCATTATCATCTTTCTGGTGTTTTTCTAGCAGAATCAAAATGGTTCCAGACATTTTTACAGGCCTTCAGAATGAAAATTATTCATATTGAAAACATTATAAAACTAAAATAATAATTACTTACATCCACCAAAAACTCCACTGCTATTTTTTTTAAATTGTAGAGAACAGATTTACTTTTTGAGGTGTAGGTCGAAAGGCAGCAGTGTTGGAACAAACTGAAAAATGAAAATCAAATGTTAAAATGTCTTTTGTCAAAAAGATCTTCAGTTGTTCTACAAATGCAATTTACATTTCAGAAATGTTTGAGATGAAGAAGTTCAGCTTCTTTTTGCTGAAGCATATAGATTTGTTTGGGGTTTTTTAGTCAAAAAGTGTTATGCCATATATTCAGTACACAATAACTCTATCAAATACAGATGATTTACTAATCTAAGCACAATCCATTTATCAAAATCCATCCCTTTACAACATGTGATGCTAGTGGATTATTCTTCTTTTCTCAATTGTTCCTGAAAAAGTTGTTTACATTTCTGCAATTTGATGAGTAATGTCACACCTGAAAAGTATGTCATGTACAATAACAAGAATTTAGAAATAAAAGTCAATGAAATGTGAAACACCTATTACCCTGGTGGGTACTGAATGTGACCAGAATGAGCTGGAATAGAAGCCAGGGTGAGAACAGTTTTTCACTAATGTTCTGTTGCAACAGAGCAACTTATGGTTTCATAAGGATTTCATGAAAAAAAAAAAAAACACACAAAAAAATCATTTAAGCATATTTAAAAATGAAATAAAACATATTAAGCACATAGTTGTGAGGATATAACATAAGGATGTTTCTATATTTCATGAATGGCCAGAGTTCAGCAAAACTACTGCTCCTTTAGCTTAGGCAATGTAGCTGACACATGATGAGTGGCAGATTCGAGCCAAAGAAACAGATAAACAAGAATACTGTCAACTACCTAAATTTGCTAGCAGTTAGGGTAATTACAAGTTAGAATTGTTTTCCACATGTATGATCTTTCCTCATTGTGCAGTTCCTCATTATCAATAGTGATCACATTTCACAATAATATTTGGTTATTACAGATGCTGTTTACTTGAGTAATATATATTGCATATGAAGACCACAGCTGGAAATACTATTGCTTCAGAATGAAGAAGTGTATAACTGCAAGTATAATATGGATACATGCAAACAGATTAATAATCAGTTTGGATCAATCCAAGAGGCATTGCTTGCTTCATGTCAAGTTGATTATATATAACAGCATTTTTTATGCACTGGATAATATCTCTACTACTATTAGAACAGCATGATAGGAGTTATGTCTTAAAATCAAAGTATTTCAGGAAAAGAAGATGAGTTCTTTCTCAAACACAATAAAACAATGACATTCTAATAGCAAAGGCAACAAGAACAGCTGCTACACATAGCCCCCTGTTACCAGCCACTGACACTGTATATGGAATAACGTATTAGAAAGCTTGAAAGTCGATAAGAGCAAAGAAATAAGTAAAGCATTTCAAATATCCTCTCCCTGACGTGATACTGTGTTCACAGTAGGAAGTTGGAATGGTCAAATGCTGTAATTTGCATTTGAACTTCAACATATCCAGAAGGTGATTTACTGTGAATGATGGAGCTTGTAAAAGCAAAAAAGAAAAATAGAAATAATGCTGCTCTGCAGTAGTCTTTTGAGATATGGAACTTGTTAGTTTACAATCAGTAAAGACTCATGGGAAAAAGCCATATCTCTGCAGAATAATTTGTTGCTTCAAAACTCAAAGGAGTTCTTATTTTTATAAAGTTTTCCTTTACAATTCATTGCAATTTTAAACAACATTTTTTTGGCCTTGTTTCACACACTTGTATTCAATTTTTTGTCATGCTAGCTAATTCTAGTGAAAAACATTTTTTTTAGTAAGCATTGAGTGAAAAAACAACACCCTAAGGCCTTTTTTTTCCAGTTCCTTTTTAAATTTATAGTAAAACACGTAGTAGATTTAAGATTTTTTACAAAAGTCAGCTAACTCTTCATGCACTATAGGAATCTTGATTAACATTGCAACTCATGTTCATGTGGACAATTTGAAAGTCATATTCATGACAACCCATAGTGCCACCTACAAGAATTCATATTACTTCCATGATATTTCCATGTCATATTGCAACAGTGCAAATATCAATTTAAACAATGAGAGGATCCTTGTGTGTAAGAGAATTTGAACTTTCCATTTACTTTTCTGACAGATAAGGAACATAAGAATTCAACTTTACCTTAAATAGAGAGAACAATGAATTTAATGTCAATAAACAATGAAAAAAAATATGAATAATATCTCTTTGTTATCTTTAAGCATTTACTTAACCACTATAGAGATCAAATAAGGACAAAAATGAGTTCTTTCTCTCATGAAAAAAATATGCACAGTGTTTTAAAATACCAAGTTACTAAGGTTTCTGTAATTTTAAAGAATACACACAATTGGAATACTATTCTAAGAAAGGTTTTTTTAGACATATATTTCTTGTTAATTTTTGTAAAGTAATTTTAATAATTGACTTCTCCTTCCAAATAAAGTTTTTGACTGAAATAATGATTTAACAATAAGATACAGAACACTGGTCTTCAAATATAGTTTCATTTTCTAGCAAAGTTTCAAATCAGATGTAGCACAAGAATCAGATGTGAACTGTATATTCATGCAGATACACACTTAATGTTAGGACAGAATTTTTCAGCTGCTTATTATGTGTTTAAATGCTACATGAATCAAGAAAGAGTTAATCGGGAATTCTTTGAACTTGATGCTTAGGGCATAATATACTTTTAGAACTAATCAGGTAAGAAAGAAAGAAAAAAAAGACTAAAAGATGCCAAACTTCCACATTATCTGCAGGCACAGAGGCACTGGATGAGCTATCAAACTCCAATTTCTATTACCCTCCTGACTGACTCCGGTGTTCTGATTGGTGAGATTTTTCATTCATCATTGGAGAGAAATTGATTTTCCAATGGAAATACTCAACTCTGCTTCATCTTCCAACTTAAAAAAATACTTTATTGCTGAAATAAATAAAAGCATATGGTTCACAGTAGCCGTAACTTTCTCAAAATCAGTCATTACTGTAGTTATCTACTATATTGCTACAGTATCTTTCTTCATTTACTTGAAAATGTGAGTTAATCATATAAAAAGTAATCAAAATAGTTCATTTAAAAAACTACATTAGTAAAGATTAATTTATTTTAACTTAATTGCAACTAATAAAATACTGTAATTACTCTTGTGAATGCAGTGAAGAAAAAATTAGGAGAAAACGTTTGAGGCTGGGAGAGACAAATACTTGGTGGTAACATGTCTGATTTTATTCATCAGCAGGGCTCTTTTATAGTGCAGAGAAAACATGATATCATGATAAGGTGGATTGTTTTAGAAGTAAGATACAATAAACAAAGATCATGGAGAAAGACAAAAGAGCTACAGACATTGCTTACAAGATATAGCACTCTCCCACAACGAAACATCCTGTCCAAGGCGAAATTTAATAAAATACATAATCTCTTTATTCAGAGGTGTCCTTCAGTTCCTTACTATCTTTTCTGACGATGAACCTTACCTCATTTTTATTTTTCTGGAAGGAGGCATTGCCTCATTGCTACCTTTGGTCAGCCTTGCTATGTGGTTTGAGACCTTGCTTTTCCACTGGGTCTCAGGTCTTTCAAATTATTGAGGTGGCCCTCCACAAATTACCACACAGACTAGTCCAGGACAATGTATTTGCCCTTCTGAAGATAGCTTGTTGCACATGTTTATCCTTCGGTATTATTAGTGATGCATAAGTGCAAAAAAAAAAAAAGAAAAAATCAATGCCATAAAAGATTGCATGCATCTGGATTATTCACACCACTCCACACCTTTGGCCAATAGTGCAATGTCATTTTAGAGACCTTAGGCCATACTTTCATAGGTATTTAAGTGCTCAAGGATGCAAGTAGGATTCTACTACAAATTTGAGGAACCTAAGCACCAATTCTACACAAGAATCAGTGCAATTTGGATTCTGCATTATGTTGAAATATCAGTAGGTACTAATCTGCATTTTTAGATGCCTAAATGTTTTTAAAAATCTTCTGTCTTATGATTCCCTGTTAAAAGAGAGCAGAGTGGCATAATATTATGGCCATCAACCCACATAAAAGACAGTATAAAATCCATGAAGGTTAGCATACATAGTGTGGCAGCTTTATGAGTGAGTTTTTTACTCCAAAGTCAATAATGAGGTACCTTATGTCCTTGTCTACAGACACAAATTTGAATTGCTCTCTACTCTGCACACACGTGTAGATGCTGAGAACTGTGGTGGGTAGAATATTTCCTAATGGTTTTTATTTTAATACTGTATAGTGGGGACATTGATTATAGTTCGTCAACAAATAACGCAATTGGTTTCAGATATGCAAGGTGAAGTTTTAGGCATTATATGTCACTTAAATGAATGACAGTCATGTCCCATTAGTAGATTCAAATCAGAAATAATCCTGTTTACTCTATTGAGATAGAAAGGTAGACAGAAAACCCAAAGCATGCACCCTCTTCCAAACACTCAGATTTTTCTGCTCAAATTGCTCTTCTCGTTTATTATTTTTTCCTGCCTTTTCTGATCACAAAAATTGTCACACAGCATTGAAGTGGAACCTCATGCAGGCAGGAAAATAGGGTTTTAAAGTATATTTCTTCCCTCTCTCCTTGCCTTCAGGCAAAATCTAGCCTTAATTTGCCATCTATTTCAAAGCAGTTCAGACATTTTGAAAACATGATGCAATTTCCTTTCTTAGATGGACAGTTAGATAAGACATGGAGAACTGGATAGTAAAACAGGCCATGATGTAAGGAATCCATTAGGTATCTTAAAATACCCCTTCTTCTAGAAACTCAAAGCATTTTTTCTGCTGTAAAATACTCTTGACCTGCAGTGAAAATATTCTGCATTCTTGTGATACTTTGGACTTTTTTAATGGGTGGTAGTGTTGATGGGATAGAAATTAAAATATACACTTCAAGCAGAAAAAAACATAGGGTTTATTTCTTATCTAAAGTTTGTACTAAGGTGGTATTAAAAAAAAAAAAAAAGAAAAAAGGAAAAAGGAAAGAAAAAAAGAAAAAGCTCAGTTTTCATATACAATTGCCTTATAATATAGTCCATTTGCTTTTGTAAACATACCAGAAAGCTTTGGATGACAGGTAATTCACAGCTTCAATATTCTCTAATTGAACCTGGATGAAATTGGGAAAGCACTAATCAGAACTGATTTCAAATGTTGCTCACTTGAGGGAGTGAAAATGGTTACTTCTCCCAAGAGGAAATGTTGATACTGCATTAAACAGACAAGACCTGTGATATCCTATGTCTCTCAGGAAAACAGGAGTCTAATAAACTGTAAAGTATTTCCCTGATGAGTTAGAACACTAGGAGCAAGGAGAAAAATTTAATGAAATTACTTGACTGCAGATGTGCAGGATAATGGCTGCCTTTCCACAGCATTTAGTTCTTTTCTCCTGGCCTTATTTCTGCCCTCACTACAGAAGGACTGGTTGGCCACTTTTAGTCAGTTAGATAAAGACTGAGTGGGGTACTTTAGAACAGAGTCTATAATAATTAAAGTCTCGGTGTCTATTTCAGAGATCAGTTTTTCAGATCAGATCTTTATTGTAAGATCATCCTATTAATTTTGTTACACAGCTATGTCATAATCTCCCAGAGAACTTTAATATTTATTAATATATGGTTATATAAATCATAGATATTGTTACTTCTGGAATGACTGGAAATGAATATTTCTTGTGGAGCAGCAGCTATCTGAAGGAACAGGTAGTGACAGTCCAAAGAGAGATCTGAGTGAAAACTGAACCAAATTACTTTTGGAGGCAGATGTGAGGAAGTGACAGTAAAGGTAAAGAGCTAACCAGGGAGAATCAAGCTGAAGCATCTTTGGGACATCCATTGGGAAGGCAAAGAGGCCTTCACCATCCAGAAAGACTGAAATCTATTATGAAACAAAACCAAAAAAGAAAAAAAAGTAAAAAAAAAAAAAGAAGTGTGGTGGGTCAATTGGCTTGTAAAATATGGTCTGTTTATCACAAAAGATGAAGGAAAGCGATAGAACATGGAGCCTGGAAAACTTGATGCTTTGTCAAATTATATGTGAGTAAATGTCTTTACTGGGAACAAAGCTAAGCAAAAGTGTGAATTTACTTAGTGAAATAGACCATCTTATAACTTGTAAGAACCACTTCAATTTGATTTCCAGTTATAATTTATTTGTGATTTCTTTCTGATATTATTTGGATCTCAGCTCTTCCAATGAGACTGAAATAAACTAACCTTGATGTGTAGAGCAACGGAGAATCTGTTACCTTTGCTTAATTTTAAAGAAAATTGCTAGTGCAATTATTTCATAAACATTTTAAAAAGCATTAAACGTGCAAAAAAACTTTGCTCATATCATGCTAGAATATTTTTTCTGTTTAGTACTTGAAGATAGATAAAGAAACCTGTCCACAGTTACCTGAAGCAAAACTATTCTACTTTCTTAATGAGTTGACTGAAGTACCTGCTGTATAGTAAGGAACACTATAAGTATTTATTTCTAAAGTATTTCTTTAATTGCATAATTTTAAATTTTATTCATAAAAAGGACTTTTTTTTCCTTTCTACTTCCTACTATAATATGAAACCAGTTCTTTATTGTTTTAGGTGATGACTTATTAGAGGGCATTATCTATCTTGAAGCAAAGTGACTTGTCCAGTTATTTATCATCTTGCTGAATCATGATCTTGTCCTATCAGCTCCTTCTTTTCTTTCTTTTTCATCAAGAGGACTCCTTCACACATAATTTTCCTAGTGTATTACTCTGGCTGTATCATTGTCCACTGAATCTTGTGCCTCTACTGCATCATGCAAACCACTTTTCTCACCAGCTGTGCATCAGCAGTTACGTGCTATTTGTAGGTTACCAGAGCAGAGAACGAGACTGTTCCACTGCTGTGAAGTTCTTAGGATGAAGTGCTATTGTAAAATAGAAATTCTTCTCACATTTTAAGTATTAGTAATAATAATAATAATAATAACGACTTCTTAAATTAATCTTCTTAGAGTCTGTGGTGCATGTCACATTCAGGGAAGAGTTGATGATCTCAGAAATGGCTGGACCAAGTCATCTATTCTCAGGATTTTCATTTATCTCGTGAAACCATCTCACAGACAAAATTGCTTCTTGCCGTATTCAATTGCACTCTTATTTTTTTTACTCTGCATATGAATAGTGTATGTAATTAAACACCACTCTCTTACTTTCACTTTCCAGTTCTATCTTAGCTTTCATTAGTCTGATCTCATTAACACAGAAGTAAATTTAAACAATTTTAAGGCAGCATAAGCAAAAGCATTAGACTAATTTAGATTAATTTTATGCTACCTTAATCTGACATTCAGTATATTGTCCAATAATTAGGAATTTTCATTGAGCTCACTGCTATAGCAGTAATGACCCATTTCTACACTGTGTCAGTTTTTTCCTAATTTTCCCAAGCTGAGTAAATGAGACATATTTGCACATCTGTCTTTGAGACTATCAGTACAGGATGAATTCAAGCTTTATGCAAAATCTGGAGAATTATGTGATGAGCAATGTTCCAGAAGCAGTTCAGAAGTCACTGAAAGACAGAACGAAAATACTTGCTTCGCCAGTTGGTTGGTTTTCAGGCTGCTTGTTGGGATAACAAACTCATTATGCCCTAACCTACCTCTAATTTTCTTAGGGGAAGTCTTAGCAGATAAACATAGAGTTTTCTTTGCTTATCTCAGTTTTTCTCCTGTTCTTTGTGCACTGTTTTTATGGTGCGCCTAGATCCAAGAGCAGAAAATTTGTACAGTAGAGCCAGTGGATTTCTTTCCACTCTAAGAAGCAGAGAAGTATTAGAGTTTGGGTCCCTGCTGGTTTCAATCTTGATATACAACTGATCTGTTATTCCCAGTTCTGGGCTTCATAAAGATATATGTGTAATTTGCAATGACCACTAGAGATCTGATTTTCACAAAGTGTCAGTTGTTGCACTGTTCTACCTTATAGCATTGAACTTCTGGCACTGGTATTTGGCCAAGGTCTAGAGATGAGAAAAATCCAAAAAGCAAAATCCATAATAACACTCTAAGCTGATCATTTCAAAATCATACAGGGAGTTTCAAATCACAGGTAATGCCACGATTTACCTGACAAAGTGACAGTAAAGAATGCTCACATCAGTGTGCAATGAAGAAACGGCTGAGATTAAGCAGCAGTGCTTTCAGCCAGGGAAGATATTTTTTAAAATCTTCCATCATTCTATTGTCATATAATTTCACTTATGAGTCATTCTATCCTAAAGGAATGAAATCCAGAAATTAATATGTCTAATCTCAGCCAAAGTCAGCAAGATCATGAGAGGAACTTCATATTTCTTTGAAGGTCTTCATCTACAGGAGCAGATGTAACACTGTGATGGGTTAACAACCGTAACTGGATGCTAAGTGCCCACCAAGCTGCTCTATCACTCCTCTTCCTTAGTGGAATAGGTGGAAAAAGATGAAAAAACTCATGGGTTGAAATAAGGACAGGGAGGTTGTTCACTAGTTAGAGCCGTGGGCAAAACAGACTCAACCTGGGGAGAACTTATTGAAATTTTTATCAGTTAATATCAGTGTAGGGAAGTTAGAAATCAGAACAAAAGTAAAAACTCTTCTCTTTCTCGTGTCCCTTCCCAGGCTGAACTCCATTCACAAGTCTTCTTCTTTCTTGTACCGTTCAGGAAATCATGGAGGTTGGTGGGTATCTTGCAGTCAGTTCATAACTCTTTGTCTCTGCCACTCACTCCTGCTCATGCTCTTCTCCTGCTCCAGAGTGGGGTCTCAGTCATGCAATACAGCCCTTCACAAACTGCTCCAACATAGGTCCTTTCCACAGACTGCAGTCCTTCAGTCACAGGCTTCTCTAGTGTGAGTACTACAATAGGCCACAGCTCCTGCCAGAAATCTGCTCCAGTGTGGTCTCTCCACAGATCACAAGCTCCCCTCAGGAGCCTGTTCCTGTGTGCACTCTTCCTTATTTCCTTTGGGGCTTGTCCACCACTTCTAGGTGTGCCACAGCAGAAACAACCTGCTTCACCATAATCTTCACCAGGGACTGATGAAGAATTTCTGTTCCAGCACCTGAAACACCTCCTTCTTCTGCTTCTCTCTGACCTTGGTGTCTTCAAGGTTGTCTCTAATTCTATCATTCCTCTCTCTCTCATCTATTTCTCATCAGTTCTTACACTTTCTTAAATATGCCATCACAGAAGCACCTCTAGCATCACTGATGTACTCTCAACTTTGGACACATGATGTTCATCTTTGAGCCAGTAAGCACTGGCTCTCTCAGACCTGGGGGCAGCTCCTGGCCTATTCTCCCAGAAGTCACTCCTTCAATTCCCACTCTTTTATGAACAACTTGCCATGTAAAACCAATACACAGTCAAACTTCTTAATTTTACTGTTCCATCATTTTGGACAGGGAAGAGTTTTCAAATCTGACACAATAGATACATGACACTAGCAAGGAGTAAATATGTGAAATAATTCTTCCTGTGGACCACAGTAGTAGACTGTTTTGAAGAGTAAAGGACAAGTTTCTACCTCAATTAGAGTTGTGAGGTGGCCCTGTGTGAGATGAATTCTGTTCCTAGGTTTATATTCTTTCTATTTTTTTTATTATCTTGAACAAATCACTTCTCTTCTCTCTACTTACTACTTGACAAAAATCTATTGAGATTAAATCAGTTGTTAGTTCATGCCAAGGTCCCTTCATGGAAGGTCCCTTTATCGGAATCACAACAATTGTTTTCACCATAAATTTATATAACTTTGAGTTTTGAAAAGAAATTTAAGTAATTAATAGCAAACAATACAATGCATAGAGGTATTACTCTACATATGGTTAAGAGAAAATTATCCAGTATGTTTGTCTGGTGGAGTAAATTTTGATGAAGCACTCTAATGAAATATAGAGAAGTGTAGCTAAGCACCTGTTTAGCTTCTTGATCTTTGAATATTATTCTCATTCACTTTTCATTTAGTTCATTGCAGCCAGAAAAATAGCTGGCTTCAACAGAAAAGCTTTTTTGTTTGGTCTCCAGTGCATGTTTATCATTTGCATGTATGTACAGCACATGTTCTGGCAGCTGCAGAGACAAAAGGCTGAAACATTGCATCTGTCTGATCATTCTTGTTTTGAAGCTTATGCTTCTGAGGACTAGTCTCTAATAACTGGGGAATCATCATTGTAGGCTTATGAGGTTTTTAGTACCAGCAATGTGACCAATTTTAGATCTGCTAGCAAATAAAACAGAAAATAATAATATTTTGAAAGTTCTGTTATGCTCTGAGTAAAAATATATAGCTGATAATATCTTTTTCTTTTCACAGGAACATAAACATTTGATTTGGTTTCTATCTCTAGCAAGACTTAAGTACAACAGTATTTAGGAGCTAGTAAGGAGCTAAGAGGTAGGAAGAGTCATTGCACCCATAATGAGGATGGAAGGTAGAATTTTTAAACTATGTATGAAAATACTTTGAGACATTTGTTGGCAAAAAAGAGAAAAATGAGAGTTTAGATTTAAAAAAAAAAAGTTAATTTAAATATATAAGGACAGCTTAAAATTACACAGGAGGAATTTGATCAGAATTTGTTAGCATTTGTCAGCTTTTGTTAAAACTACCACCACCCACTAATAATACACCCTGTTAGGAGCTTCTGTTCTATCTCATTGAAAAGACAGTGGTAACTTTAAAAAAACCTGCCCAGGTGAAATCTTAATATCATTGAAGTTTCATGCAGATCTGCTGTTAGTCTTTTGGATCAGATTTTCAGCTGTTATGTCCTTTACTTGGAGGTCTTCCATTCGTGTGCTAGCCAACTATTTCATGGTGAGATACAATCTAAGTTGTAGCTGTGCACCTCATTAAAAAGAAATAGCTAATAGCTTAATACTATCCATAAAATTGAATAAGCCATCATTTCTTTAACTGTGATATTCATGTGCCAATAAAGCTAAAATAGCAACTGGTCTTTTTTGTGCCCTGAGCTGACTGCCTAAAAGTTAAAGTAATGTATTATCATCCAAACTTTTAAAATGAATGAATAATGCACTGAAAACTAATTTTATATGAAACCTATCAAGAATATCCACCCTCAATAATTAATTTGTAGTGATCAGTGTCCTACTACCTCACAATGGTGTGGAGGTTCTAATGTGGGACTGTTATGTGGAGAATTCATTAACCTTTAAGCAGAACAGAAGTAGCCTACTCAATGCTAAGAAATCTGTGATCCTGAGAAAAGGCCAATGAAGGTGATATTTGTTTTTTTTTATCTAGTGAAGGTGATAGTTGTTTTCATGTACTGGGGATATTTACTGAACAGAAAACAGGTCTTCAGGAAATGAATATCATAGAATCACAGAATTGAATGGCTGGAGGAACCTGAAAGACCATCTAGTTCCAACCCCTCTACCAGGTTGCTCAAAGTCCCATCCAACCTGGCTTTAGACACTTCCAGGGAGGGGGCCTCTACAATCTTCCTGGAAAACCTGTGCAATATCACATCACCCTCACAGTAAATAACATTTTATATGTTTATATGTATATATATATAATCCTAATATCTAATCTAAATATATACTATTTCAATCTAAAATGGTTCCCCCTTTTTCCTATCATTACATGCCTTTGAAAAAGTCCCTCTCCAGCTCTCAATATTTAAAAATCTGGGTCAACCAATATATCACAATAACTTACACAGTTTTAAATTTCAGCAACAGAATGATAAGTCTATGAGGTTTTATCTGCTTCCCAAAGCAGACCACTGCAAACTCCCCTCCCTTTCTGTCTTGAATCTTAGTCTACATTTTTTTCTATCCTAACCAAGTATGATTTTGGAAATGCTTTCTGATGGTTTTTCTTGTAATTAGTTGTTATACATATATATTTATTAAAAAAAAAAAAAAAAAAAAAAGATGAGTAGAAAATTTATACAGTAGCCTAAAGTCTGCATTAGGTTATAAAGGAATTTATTTGTCTTTAAAAGTTGTGATGTAAAAGGTTTCTATTTTTAACCATTCTTTTAACCACTTCTACAAGAATGCTCTATAGTTTTTGCACGTAGATTAATCTATCTACATGATGAAGTGTTCAAGCACATAAATACCTGTGATGTGAGATGAATTCATCTACTATGATGCAAAATCAGAATTCAATAAAGAATTATGGCAAAATGAAAGCTTCTGATTCACCTAATCAGCTTATTTGTACATTTAGAACTATTCACCTGGCAAATATTTTAATGCTTACATTCAGATATTTCTACTTGAAAAAAAAATTCTGTTTATATTTGTAATTAATTATACTTTTACATATATGGGCTTTGTTCTACAACTTCTGTCATTTGGTTGAAAGTCTGTTAGCTTTTATTATGACAATATTTTTGTTAAAAATGCTTTGTGTACTTAAAAAGACTTAAGTGTATGTTTAAATGCATATTTATATTAGAAGTTATTACTAATTGTATGTTATTTATTTTAGCGGCTATTAATTACCCAGAAATTGAGATGCACCCTGTGCATGATTAGCTGAAGAACAGCAGTAGTTTCATACCCACTGATTTCTCCTGCTTAAGCTTGACTGGAACCAACTTTGCTCAATTGCAGTGGAAAGGTGCCCACACATACTGAACTTTTAGATGTAGTATCATAGAGATATGTGATAAAGTGTCAAGTATCTGGAAAATGTTCCTTTGGTGTATGTGTGTGAGCTGATTACACAAGGCTTTGGAGTAAAAATTCCAGCAAACTGTTAGTGCCAGGAGGAGACAAGGAGGAGGAAATGTCCTGATTTGGGCCAGGATAGAGCTAATTTTCTATATTGCAATTTTGCTTTCAGATAGGTTTTTTGTAAGTAGCCATACTTGCTGAAATTAACAGCAAGTTTCTCAGTCAGTGCCTGCTTCTAGGACTGATAACACAATGTTTACAGTTACAACTAGAGACTGGTATACAGGGCAAAGGCCACTGCTCAGTTCTAAGGAACATCTTATACTGTGGAAAGAGAAAGGGAGTTAAGAGGTCACACCTGCAACCCTCCTCTATCGAGGAGCAGAGAAGACATGACAAAAATTAACCAAATGGAGTATTCCATCCCACACTCATCACACTCAGTATAAATTTGAGGGATCACAAAGGTCAAGTCTCTTCCTATTTGCTCTTTGCTTTTCAGGCATTATTGAAGGGAAAGGAGGAGGAATGTGGTATTGTTTTTCTGTATATTTATGTGCATTTAATTATTTTTCTTTTTTTATCATTGTTTCGTTTGAGCTGTGTAGTTTAGTTTCCAATTCACAAGTCTCTCTCCTTTATTCTTTTTCCTTTCTTTATCAGGGAGGGGGAGCAATAGAGTAAAAGATCTGCATCTTTTATTTGGTGAATTACCAGCCCAGTGGTAAATCGTGACAAGGAACCAAGTACAGAAATGTTCAAAGATTATAGAACTTGCAGGACACAGACTTTGCAGTGGGAAGCAAAGGTTGTTTCAAAAGCCAGTGGCTAACACAAAACTCTACAATATGCATCAA